>NW_025968479.1:0-24712 GCF_021869965.1 Rhincodon typus | reverse complement strand
ATTCAAGGTGCAAATCTAGGGCACTGCTGTGAACTAAGCCAGGGAAGACAGTGGTGTCGTGGTAATGTCAATGGACTATTAGTTCAGAGGTTCAAGCTAATACTGTGAGGACACGGGTTCAAAACCCACCACATCAGCTGGGGGAGTTTGGACTATTAATATGGAGCGGGCGTAGAAGTCAAAGGGCAGTTGGAGGCCTGTGGTTATGTGATGTCTCTTCCAGAATTTTCTTGCTATTTTGTCACTGTAGCCTCTGGGATTTTTGGCATCATCTTACTTTTCTGGCTTTCTTCAAGCCTCCCTCAGTACATGACTCGATGTTGTTCATTATACCTTTATTTTTCTCCTTCTTCCTTTCTTGCCCCCGATTTCACCTTCAGTTGTTGCCAGGACGTGGCTATTAGGTCTCCATCTCTGATTCTGCACTTAGCTCTATTCCTCTCTCTAATTGTACTTGGCAACCTCCAGGATTTGAAAGCTAGTCTCAGTAATGGTAATCAAAGTAGTATCATCAATTGTTGAAAAATAGCCCATCTGTTTCAAAGATTGATGAATTTCTAGATATTGAAGATATCTAGGGTAATGGAGGTGGTGCAGGAAGTGTTGAGGTAGAAGGTCACTCATGATTTAGTTGAATGGTGGAGAAGGTTTGAGGATCCAAATGGCTGCCTCCTGCTCCTATTTCCTCTGTTGCCAATGCCCTTTTATGGAAGGAAATCTCCAGAAATGTGTCCTGGCAACTGTTGGTGTATCCCGTGTTGGTGTGTTCCGGACTGGGGGACAAACCTGCAGATATTCTGTCATCTTTCACTTAAAGATTGATTCACAGAATCATCATGTCACAGAAGACAACAGTTGGGCCCATTGTGCCTGCACCAGTTCTTCAAACAAGCATCATTACCTAGTGTCAATCTTATTTTTTTTAAGTACCCTCTTAAAGGTCTCAACTGAACATACTGATTGTGAATTGGGTGTAAAGTTTTTAAAATTCGAATTTGTTGGACCATGGATGAAAGTTGTGTCACAGGTAGACAGGATGGTTAAGAAGGCATTTAGCATGCTTGCCTTCATTGCTCAGCCCATTGACTACAGGAGTTGGGATGTTATTGTTGAGATTGTACAGGACATTGGTGAGTCCTCTTCTGAAGTACTGTGTACAGTTTGGGTCACCCTGCTTTGGGAAGGATATTATTAAATTGGAGAAGGGTTCAAAAAAGATTTACCAGGGTGTTGCCAGGACTGAGGGTTTGAGTTATAAAGGGAGGCTGGATAGGCTGAGACTTTTTTTTTCCACTGGAGCATAGGAAGTTGAGAGGTGACCCTATAGAGGTTTATAAAATCATGAGGGGTATAGATAAGGTCAATAGCAAAAAATAGGGAAAGCTAGGGGTGGGTGAGTTTAAACTAGCGGGGGGGAGGGCATATTTCTAAGGTGAAAGGAGGAAGATTTTAAAAGGGACCTGAGGAGCAACATTTTCACACAGTGGTTCGTATGTGGAATGAACTGCCAGAGGAAGTGGTAGATGCGGGTACATTTGAATGTTGTTTGGACAAGTGTATAAATAGAAAAGGGATATGAACCAAACACAGGCAAGTGGGACTGGTTTAGTTTGGGAAACTTGGTCAGCATGGACAAATTGGACTGGAGGGTCTTTCTGTGCTGTATGACTCTGACTCTAAATTGAGAAGTTTGATAGAATGCATGGGGAGAAACTGATCTGATTGGCAGGATGGCTGGTAACCAGAGAATCCAGGTTTTAAGATAATTGTTGGAAAAAAAGGAGAAATGGAGGTTTTTTTTCACCAATCGGTTTATCATCTGGAATAATGCTGAAAGCAGATTTAATAGAGAATTTTAAAAGGAACTTGAACACATGCTGGATAAGGGATAGTTTCCAGGGCTGAACAGAGAGTGGGATTAATTGGAAAGCTCTGTTTAAATAGCCATGCTTAATGGACTGAATAGCCTCCCTTTAAGAGTTGAATTCCATGAATTGTGTGGAACGTTAACCTTTTACAGATCAGGCATGGGCTAGAGGTACTGGGTAGGGCATGAGGGATTGTTGTCTGTTTGCTCTTTGGTTCCAATAATTAGACCACAATTAATGCTTATCCTTTTAATATTCATTTCCAGCAACCACTTTCCTCAACGAACTTCATGTATGAGTTGGATCGAGTTACACAGGAGATGATCATGGTGAGTTTTGTTTTTGGAGGAATTATTCATGCTGGGCGGGAAATTATTTCCTCTTTGACCAGGGAGAGACAGTGGGGTAGTGGTAATGTTACTGCTTCAGTAATGCTGAGGATAGTGACAGCTAGTGAAGTTTAAATTCAATTACTTTTTAAAATCTGGAATTGAAAGCTAGTCTTGTAGAAAACTTAGTAATAAGCATTTATTAATTGACATAAAATCTCATCTGGTTCATGAATGCCCTTTGGGAGGAAATCTGCCATCCTTATCCAGTCTGACCTATATGTGATTCCAGACCTACGGCAATATGGTGGACTCTGAACTGCCCTCTGAAATGGCCCAGCAAGCCACTCACTTCAAAGACCATTAGGAATGGGCAACTAATGTTCCCACAGGCACCAAGAATTTTTTAAGAACTTCAAAAATGCCTTGACAAAAGGCATGACGTTACTCAGGGCTGTTTTTAGTGGGTCACATTCTTGTAGCTGAGTCAGCCACCTTCAAGGTCAAGTTCCACTCTAGGGTTTGAACACAAAACTGAAAGTGGTGTCTCTGTGCTGCACTGATCAAAGTGTATCTTTTGGCTGAGACCTTAAACTGGTCCTCCTGGTGGATATCAAAAATCCCATAGAATTATTTTGCAGACCCTATCCTGGCCAATTTTTATCCGTCAACCAATGTCACAAAAACAGGTTATCATATTCAAAAACAAACAAATTGCTGGAAAAGCTCAGCAGGTCTGGCAGCATCTGTGGAGAGAAATCAGAGTTAACGTTTCGGGTCCAGTGATCCTTCCTGCGAACCCTGGGTAACCATATTGGTGGTTTTGGGAGCTTGCTGTGCACAAACTGGCTACTGTGTTTCCTACATTACACCAAGCATTGCATTTCATATGTTAATAGCTGTGAAGTGCTTTATGGTGTCCAGTAGTCACGAGAAGGTTTTATAAATGCATTTTTAAGGAACTACTTTCAGTAAACCTCAGGTGGATAATGTTGCATATCGTCATTCTTTAGTCCCCCACTCGTGGTAGGGATACTGATTTAGTGCCTCAGACTGTTTTTCTGTTTTTGGGAAGCTGGATCTTAGCTGTTTTCACCTTGTAGCTGAGGGAGCCTGAGCTGGTTGGAGATGACAATGCATTATTTTCACCCATTAATGCCATCAGCACTTTCAGTACTTTGTTCTTTTTGTGCTCAAATTGGGGGTGGGAGGGTAATCAAACTTTTTTTCCTTTTCATGGTGTCCTTCTCCTCTTTGGTCTGTCCCCTTGGGTGCATGACAAATACTCATGCCATCAACTTGAGTCCCACTTCTTCACAAAGATGTTATTGCCATTAACCCACTCTTCCCTGGACCTTCTTTCCCATTGCTCTTGTCCAAAGGCCTGTCTGAGCAAGATAGGAATTTAAACACAAATTTGGTGCAGTTCTATGCAGAAAATGTGTAACCCACTTTTGTGGAATAAGAGAGATGATTCAAACTAACTTTGTACAGGATTCTTCCAACTAATGGACAGTGGGAGCTGTTTTAAATACAGGCCACAATAATGGGTCAGAACCAAATCTACTGTGCCCTATTTACATTCCCTTTCCCTGGCAGACCTTGTTGCTTCACTTTGTATATTGTCAAAATATGTATTTTAAAATGCTGTTCCTTTTTTAAATTTTAGACAATATTAAACACACAGAAGACAAGTGTACCGGGAGACCAGATAACAGTGCCTGGAGCCAATGTGAAGATATCCTTATAAATCCTTCAAACTTTCTAATACCATTTAGATCCTTTGTAATGGTAGTGCTCTTGTCTCTGAGTCAGAAGGTGTGTGTTGAAGTTGCACTTGAGGGGCTTGAGCGCAGCATCTCAGCTGACACTTGAAGTGAGTGAGGAGAAAACTGTTTGATGGAGTTCCATGTGTGAAATGTGAGGTCATCCATGTTGGCTCTTGGTAGGATAGATCAGCATGTCCTCTAAAGGCCGAAGAACTGGGGACTGTCCAGAGTCGACCAATTTAGGTGTCAGATACAGAAGTCATTAAAAGCTTCTAAGCAGATAGAAAAAAAATAGTTCAGAGTGCTAATGGAATCTTGCTATTATCTCAAGGGTTCTGCTGTGGTGTGACATTATTTTTCAGCTGTGAGTGAGATATTGCTCTCAGCTCTGGGAACTGCACTTCTGGCAAGATATGATACTATAATGGAAGTGTTACAGCAGAAGTTCACTAGATTTAGATAATTTTCATCAACTTGTTCAGACATTTTATGACAAACCCCTGGAGCTGATAAAACTTGAATGTAAGCCTTCTTCTCCAGAGATATGGAGACTACCTACCAGTATGCCACAAGAGCGCTTTTCTGGGCTTAAAAGTTGAGGACTGGTTGGGGTAAGACTAGCTCCTGCAGAGTTGCCTCCTCTGCCTTGAACAAGGAGCTTGTCTGACCCCCTGGAGTGGATGTAAAAGTTCTTCTGCCATTATTCAGAGAGGAACAGAAAAGCAGCACTTCATACATTCCATTGTCTACAAAGTGCTTTGGGGGATTGTACCAGTTGTCCAAAGGAATGACAAGTGCAAATTTTATTTTCTCTTCAGTAGACAGATATTTGCATTTACCCAAATTGTCTCCGTACCAATTGCTAAAAGCTTCACATGTTATTTGGTGGAGCAGGTTATTCGATGAAACCATTTCTTTCCTTAATCTTGATGACACATCGAGCTAACACGAAACCTCCAAATGGCTGAACTTCGTAAACTGAGGCGACAGTTCATCAGCTACACCAAGATGCACCCGACGGAGAATATCGGACAGATAGCAAACATGTTTGTGCAGTACATTAACCGGAGCCTCCACTAACATGCAAGGGAATGTAGCAAATTGTGACTTGGATTTCTTTAATAATAATAAAGTGTTTTTAGATCAAGATCATTTTCTTGTTTGCCTGTCCAACTGAAAGTATTGATACTTAAAACAGGACATTTAATATAACGACTCTTGTGAAGCAACTTACTTGAGGATGATGAAATAAAAACAGAATGCTGGAGAAACTCAGCAGGCCCGGCAGCATCAATGGAGAGACAAACAGTTAACGTTTTGAGTCTGGTATGACTATAACACCATAAGACGTAGGACCAAAAGTAGGCTGTTCAGTCTATTGAGTGTGCTCTGTTAATCAGAGAGCATGGCTAATCTGGTAATCCTCATCTCCATTTTTCACAATAACTCATTATTACTGATTTAAAAATCTGTCTATCTCAGCCTTGAATATACTTAATGATATAGCCTTCACACCCTTCTGTGGTAAAGAGTTCCACAGAGAACAAATTTCCTCATTTCTGTCTTACATGGATGATCCCTTTTTCTGAGATTATACCCTGTGGTCTTAGACTGTCCTGCAAGGGGAAACAGCCTTCCTGCATCTACCCTCAGATGTCCCCTAAGAATCCTGAACTTGTTGAAACATACATCTTTCATTCTCCTAAGCTCCAGTGAGTACAAACCCAATTCTCCTCAAGGATCAAAGACAGATGAATTTAGAGCTTGGATTGGTGCATATAACTACGAAATTGTATCTATAATAGAGACTTGGTTGTGCGACAGGCAAGACTGGCTGCTTAATGTTCCAGGATTTAAATGTTTCAGGCAAGATAGAGAGGGATATAAAACATGTGGGTGTGTTACATTACTAGTTAGGGAGAATGACAACTGTACTGAAGGAGGACATCTTGGAGGGCTCATCCAGCGAAACTATATGGATAGACCTCAAGAACAGGAACAGCACAATCAGTTAGGGGTTTTACTACAGGTCTCTGACAGTCAGCTGGATATAGAGGAACAGATATGTGGATAGATCATGGAAAAAATGTAAAAACAACAGGGTTGCTGTGCAGGGTGATTTTAACGTCCCATATATTGACTGGGATTCCCTTAATGCCAACGGCTTGGATGGGAGGGGAATTTGTTAGACGTGACCAGGAGAGTTTTTTGAAACTATATATAAATAGCCCAACTCGGAGGAAGGGCCATACTAGAGCTGATATTGGGGAATGAGCCTGTTTAGGTGATTGAAGTTTCAGTGCAGAGGCATTTCAAAAACAGTTACCATAATTCCATAAGTTTAAAGTTACTTATGGATAAGGATAAAAGTAGTTCTTTTGTGAAAATACTAAATTGGTGGGAGACAAATTACGATAATATTAGGCAGGAACTGGAGAATGTAGACTGGGAGTGGCTGTTTAAGGGTAAATTCTTATCTGTCATGCAGGGTGCTTTTAAAGGCCAGTTAGTTAGAGTTCAGAACCACCATGTTTCTGTGAAAATGAAGAATAAGGATGGCAACATTTAGGAACCTTAGGTGATGAAATTGTAAGCTTAGAAAGTATAAGGAAGCATACATAAGGTTTAGGAAACTGAAGACAGACAGCCTTAGAGGAATTCATAAATAGAATCCCTACAGTGTGGAAGCAGGCCATTTGAGTCCACACCACCCCTCTGAAGAGCATCCCACCTGCACCCCTACCCTATCCCTGCAACCTTGCATTTCCCATGGCTAATCCACCTAGCAACACATTCCTGAATACTATAGACAATTTAGCATGACCAATCCACCTATTCTGCACATCTTTGGATGTGGGAGGAATCCAGAGCACCTGGAGAAAACCCAGGCAGATACAGGGAGAACATACAAACTCCACACAGACAGTCACCTGAGGCTGGAATCGAAACTGGCTCCCTAGCACTGTGAGGCAGCAGTGCTAACGACTGAACCACTGTGCCATTTAAAAAAAAATGTAGGAAAGAACTTAAACAAGGAATTAAGAGGGCTTAAAAAGGCCATGAAATAACCTTGGCAAACAGAATTAAGAAAAATCCCAAGGAGCAAGAGGGTAGCTAGGGAAAGGGTAAGTCCACTCAAAGCACAAAGGAGGGAATTTATACCTGGAGCTGAAGGATGCAGGTGAGGTCCTTAACAAATACTTTGCAATGAGGAGGACGTGGTGGAATGTGAATCCAAAGAGGGGTATTTTGATATTCTAGGGCATGTTAATATAAAAAAGATGTTGAGTGTTTTGAAAAGGATTAAGGTATACAAGTTCCCAAGATCTGATTGGACCTGTCCCAGATTACTGTGGAAGGAAATTGCTGGGACCTTGTACAAAATTTTTGCATCCTCTTTAGTCAAAGGGGAGGTCCCAGAGGACTGGAGAATAATCAGTGTTGTTCATTTGTTTAAAAAGGGCAACAGGGATAATCTGGGAAATTGTAGGCTGGTGAGCCTTGCGTCAGTGGTTGAGAAATTACTGGAGAAGGTTCTTAGGGACAGGATTTATTCACATTTTGATAAATATGGACTTATTAGCGATAGGCAGCATGGCTTTGTGTGGGGTAAGTCATGTCTCACAAACTTGATTGATTTTTGAGGAAGTGACAAAGATGATTGATGAGGGCAGGGTGGTAGATGTTGTCTGTATGGACTTTAGCAAGGCCTTTGACAAGGTTCCTCATGGTAGGCTAATGCAGAAGTTAAGTCACAGGGGATTCGCAGTGAGCTGGTAAAATTGTTACAGACCTGGTCACAAAAGACAGAGAGTAGTGGTGGAAGGTTGTTTTTCTGACTGGAGACCTGTGACCAGTGGTGTTCAACAGGGATCAGTGCTGGGATCCCTGTTTGTAATATATATAAATGATTTGGAGAACATAGGTGACCTGATTAGTAAGTTTGTGGGTGACAAAAGTTTGGAGGAGTTGTGGATAGTGAGAAGGATTCAGCAGAATATAGATAGGCTGGAGACTTGGTCACAGAAATGGCAGATGGCATTTAATTTGGGCAAATGCATTTTGAAAGATCTAATATAGGAGGGAAGTATACAGTAAATGGCAGAATCATTAGAAGTATTAACATGCAGAGGGATCCAGCCTCACAGGTCCACAGTTCCTTGAATGTGTGACACAAGTGGATAAGGTGGTCAACAGGGCATATGGCATGCTTACCTTAATTGGTCGGGCATAGAGTATAAAATTTGGCATGTCATGTTATAGCTGTATAGCATTTTAGTTAGGCCGCATTGAAATGTTGCATACAGTTCTGGTCACCACACTACCAGAAGGATGTGAAGGCTTCAGAGAGAGTACAAAAGTGATCTACCAGGATTTTGTCTGACTTGGAGGGCATTAACTATGAGGAGAGATTTGAGAAACTCGGTTTGCTTCCCATCGAACGTTGGAGGCTGAAGAGGTGACCTGATTGAGGTTTACAACATTATGAGAGGAATGGATAGTCGGTATCTTTTTCCCAGGGTACAAACGTCAATTACTAGGGGAAAAAGGCTAAAAGGGGAAAAGTTTAAAGGAGATGTGAGAGACACGTTTTTGTACACAGAGCTTGTCGTATGAGGAGTGATTGAGGATTCTGGGTCTGTCCTCAGAGTTTAGATGGATGAGGAGAGAATCCGATTGAAATTGAATACTGAGAGGCCTGGATAAAGTGGATGTGGAGAAGATGTTGCCATTAGACTAGGACTCAGGGCAGAGTCTCAGAGTGAAAGACAACCCTTCAGAACTGAGATTAGGAGTTATTTCTTAGCCATAGAGTTTTTAATCTGTGGAACTCATTGCTGCAGGAGGCTGTGTAGGTCAGTTCACTGAGAGTGTTTAAGATGAAGATAGGCAAGCTCTTGATTAGCGAGGGGATCAGGGGTTATGGGGAGTAGGCAGGAAAATGGTGTTGAGAATGATATCAGCCATGATCAAATAAACAAATATTTCACATCAATATTTACTGTGGAGAAGGACGTGGAAGCTAGGGAACTTGGGGAAATGAATAGTGATATCCTGAAAAGAGTTCATATGACAGAAGAGGAGGTGCTGGAGGTCTTAAAACACAAAGGTAGCTAAATCCCTGGAACCTGATCAGGTCTTTCCCAGAACTTTGTGGAAAGCTAGGGAAGAGATTGCTGGGCCCCCTGCTGAGATAGTTGTATCATCAACAGCTGTGGGCGAGCTGGCAGAATACTGGTGGTTGGCTAACGTGGTGCCATTATTTAAGAAAGCCTCAAGGAAAAACCAGGGAACTATAGACCAGTTAGCCTGACATCAGTGGTGCATAAGTTGTTGCAGGAGAATGTGAGGGTCAGGATTTACATGCATTTGGAAAGGCAAGGACTGATTAGGAAAACATGGCTTTCTGTGTGCTTGCCAACTTGATGAGTTTTTTGAAGAGGTGACAAAGAAGATTGATGAAGGCAGAATGGTAGATGTTGTCTACATGGACTTCAGCAAAGCATTTGTCAAGGTTCCACATGGTAGACTGTTTAGTAAGATTAGATCACATGGGATCCAAGGGGAGCTAGTCAACTGGATACAAAATTAGCTTGAAGGTAGGAGACAGAGGGTGGTGGTAGAGGGTTGCTTTTTGGGCTGGAGGCCTGTGACCAGCGATGTGCCGCAAGGATTGGTGCTGGGTCCACTGCTTTTTGTCATTCATATAAACAATTTGGATGTAAATATAGGAAGTATGGTTAGTAAGTTTGCAGATGACACCAAAATAGGTGGTGTAGTGGACAGTGAAGAAGATGATCTCAGAGTACGACAGGAACTTGATTAGATGGGCCAATGAGTGGCAGATGGAGTTTAATTTAGATAAATATGAGGTGTTGCATTTTTGGTAAGGCAAACCAGGGCAGGACTTATACAGTTAAAGGTAGGGCCCTGGGGTGTGTTGCCGAATAAAGAGACCTAGGAGTTAATAGCCAAAGTCTTTTTCTTAGGGTAGGGGAGTCCAAAACTAGAGGACATAGGTAGGGCCCTGGGGTGTGTTGCTGAATAAAGAGACCTAGGACTTAATAGCCAAAGTCTTTTTCTTAGGGTAGGGGAGTCCAAAACTAGAGGACATAGATTTAAGATGATGTCAGGTTGGTGCAGACAAGTTGGACTGAAGGCTCTATTTCTCTGCTATATGACTCTATGAATGGTGGAGCAGACTTGATGGGCTGCCAGAGGAGGTGGTGGAGGCAAATGCAATAGATATGTCTAAGAGGCATCTTGACAAATATCTGAATAGGCAGAGAATAGAGGGATACGGCTCCCATAGAGGCAAATGGTTTTAGTTTAGAAAGGCATTGTGTGTTGGTGTAGTCTCAGCGGGCTGAAGGGCCTGTTCTTTTGCTGTAATGTTCTTGTTGAAATTGTTTGCATGAAATGCCTCTGGAGGGATGCTGGATTTTTCAGTTTCCTTCTCCTGTGCTGCTAATGGTCTAAGTGTGAGTTTGTCAGACTGTCAATCTTTATCTATTGGCGTTTCATTTTGGACTCCAGTACCTTAGCTTTTGTGATTCCGAGACTTGGAAGCTTCTGTCTCCCGCTGTCCAGCCATGTCTCCAGGGATAGTCTATTTCAGTCTTGTACTTCATCATCTTTATGTGTGACAGATATCTCAGACAGCCTGGCTCTCTTACTGGGACTGCTCGACGCAATCTGATGGTCATTTAATCTCCATCAGTGTCACTGCTTCCTGGGACTGACAGGAATTGCGTGCGATCCAAGCCTTTCAGAAGCAGCAGTGTTTGTTTGGGAGTTTGTGTTTTCCCTCATGCTTTCAGAGGTAATTGTCCCAGGACAGACTTCAGCTGAAACCACAACAGTTGTTTAAAATCTCACCCAATGTGGGAGAGAAAATAAATAGCTTATGAAGCTTTTTCTCTGCTTTTCCTTTCTTCTTTAAAAAAAATTCTGGTTAAAAGAGGAATTCTTGCCAATCTTTTTCATCCTGAATCCATGACAGACAGCTTTTTATACTGAATTTTTTATTCGAGTCCTTGTTAGTCATCCCTTGTGAATGTGAAATGTGGCATTCTGTGCGACAGGAGTGAGGCCATTTGGGCTCGTGCTGGCTCTGAAGGTGCTACCCAATCACTTTCTCCATCCCACCCTGTCCTTTTCCCTGGAGATTTTTCCTTTGAGTCTATCCTATTCCCCTTAAGAATCATTTTTGAAGCTGTTCCACTCCAAGAACATGAGATAGGAGTAGGGGTAGACCATTCAAAATGATCATGGCTCATCCTGGGGCTTCAACTTCATCATCATCTCATGCATTCCCCATTTTCTTCGGTTTGCCTAGAGACCAAAAATCTCCCTGTTCCAGACTTAAATATATAAGCAACGCTGGAGCATCCATAACTTTCTGGAGTACAGAATTCCAAGGATTCACAACCCTTTGGGTGAAGTACCTGCTCTTCATCTCAATCCTAAATGGTCAGTTCCTTGTCATGAGCACATGGCCCCAGGTTTTCAATTCTCTGAACAAGCAGAAACAGTCTCTTAGCATCGACCCTGACCTACTCCTTCAGAATCTTGTATGAAGCGATGAGATTACCTCTAGTCCTTCCAAACTCCAGAGAATATAGACCTACTCCACTCTCTCTTTCATGACGTGCATTCCAGATTATAATCTCCCTCCGTGAAGGCTATGGTTGTTGTAGGTGGAAGTTCAGCTTGTACAAGACCAATCTGGAAAAGTTGGCTTATAGCTGGGCATTGCTGTTACTGGGACAATTTCAGTCCCATTACTGTCTATGGTCAGGTTAGGAGTGGCTGTCACATACCAGGATCAGGAGATATCTGGGACGCAGGTTAACTTTCACATCCCCCACTCTTCCTGCTGCAGCAAGGGTCAGAAGCAGGAAAGGAGAACGGAGGTTGCAGGAGTACACCATCGCCCTACTCCCTTCATTCCAATCCTGTTACTCACTCCATTCACGTCACAAACTCTCTACTCCGCTCTACTCCCATCCGTTCCTTCTACATAAAACACAACAATTTTTACCAGTTACCAAGTTCACTATTAATACCTTATCAATATCAGATTTTACCAAGATCTGTAAACCATGTTTATTATCAAATTAAAACTTATTAAATGAAGATTTAATATTTGGTTAAAATGCACAGTTTGTAATATATAACGTATAAGTGCTTAAACCTATAAGTATCCCAAAACACACATACACTCTTCAGGAACAGAGGAAAACAGAACTGATTTCTCCGCAGAGATTGGTTTTCTGAAAAAATAACTTTGCCGGTGGGTTTTTAAAAAATCAAAATGACAAAGCATTGGACGATAAAGCTCATAGTCTCCCAACCCCATACAGCTTGCTTCTACCTCCTTTTCAAAATCCACAAACAGGACTGCCCGGGCAGACTCATTGTTTCTGCCTGCTCCTGCCCTACAGGACTTGTCTGTTCCTACCTCAACTTAATTCTTTCTCCCCTTGTCCAGTCCCTTCCCACTTACATCCATGATTCCTCTGATGCTTTACATCAGTTACAGAATTTTCAGTTTGCGGGCTCCAGCTGCCTATTCTTTACCATGAGTGTGCAATCCCTTTACATATCCATCCCCATCAGGATGTCTCAGGGCTCTCCACTTCTTCCTGGAACAAAGGCCTGAACTGTCCCCATCCATCACCACTCTTCCTCTGCCTGGCTGAGCTCATCCTCACCCTGAACAAATTCTCTTTTTAATTTCTCTCACTTTCTTCAAGTCAGAGGGCTATGGGTACCCATATTTTTTTTCTTTATTCATTCAGGGGATGAGGCATCGCTGGCTAGGCAGCATTTATTGCCCATCCGTAATTGCCCAGAAAGCATTTAAGAGTCAACCACATTGCTGTGGGTCTGGAGTCACATGTAGGCCAGACCAGGTAAGGATGGCAGTTTCCTTCCCTAAAGGACATTAGTGAGCCAGAGGGGTTTTTCCGACAATCAACAATGGATTCACAGTCATCATTAGATTCTTAATTCCAGATACTTATTCAACTCAAATTCCACCATCTGTTATGGCAACATTCGAACATGGGTCCCCAGAATGTTGTCTGGTCTCTGGGTTAACCGTGCAGCAATAATACCACTAGGCCATCGCCTCCCCTTACAGCATGGGCCCCAGTTCTACTTGTCTCTTTGGGGGTATGTGGTACATTCTTTATTCCACTCCTACTCTGGCCTTCACCCACAACTCTTTCACCAGAATATCGATGATATCGTCAGTGCCGCTTCTCTCTCTTGTCTGGTATTGGAAAAATTTATCAATTTTGCTTCCAATTTTCATCCCATTGTCACCTTCACCTGGTCCATCTCTGACTCCTCCCTTCCCTTCTCAACATCTGTTTCCAATGCTGGCCACCAATATCCACTAAAAACCCACCGATTTCCACAGCTAGAATATACACTCTGCTTCCTGTGAAGACTTTATTCCATTCTCCCAGTTCCTCCGTCTCCACTGCATCTGTTCAGATGATGCCAAATTCGACAAGGGAGCCTCCAAAATGTCCACTTTCTTCCTCAACTAAGGATTCCTCAGCACGGTAGCTGACAGGACCCTCAGCCAGGTCCAAACCATCTCCTGTACTTCAGCCCTTTCCCTGTCACTTCCCTCCCACAACAGTGATAGGGTCCCCCTTGGCCTTACCTACCATCCCAGCAGCATCCACATCCAGAGGATCATTAGCCACTATTTCCGCCACCTCCAGTGGGATGCCACCACCAGACACATATAGCCTTCTGCAAGGACTCCTTCTTGGACACCCTGGTTCACTCCTCCTTCACTCCCATCACCCCCACAGCAGCTTTCCCTGCAACTGCAGAAGGTGTAACACCTGCCCGTTTACTTCCTCCCTCCTCACCAACCAAGGCCCCAAACATACCTTCCAGGTGAAGCAGCGATTTATCTGCACTTCACTCAATCTACAAAGAACAAAGAAAATTACAGTACAGGAATAGGCCCCTCAGCCCTCCAAGCCTGCACCGACATGCTCCCCATCACAACTAAAACCCCCTACCCTTCCAGGGACCGTATCCCTCTATTCCCATCCTATTCATATATTTGTCAAGATTTTAAAAGTCACTATAGTATCTGCTTCCACTACCTTCTCCAGCAGCGAGTTCCAGGCACCCACCACGCTCTGTAAAAAAACTTGCCTCGTACATCACATTTAAACCTTGCCCCTCGCACCTTAAAACTATGGCCCCTGGTAACTGACTCTTCCACCGAAGAGTCTTCTGACTGTCCACTCTGTCCATGCCCTTCATAATCTTGTAGACCTCGATCAGGTCGCCCCTCAACTTCCGTCACAGCAGTGAGAACAACGCAAGTTTCTGTAACCTCTCCTCATAGCTAATGCCCACCAGGCAACATCCTGGTAAATCTTTTCTGTACCCTCTCCAAAGCCACCACATCCTTCTCGTAGTGTGGTGACCAGAATTGGACACAATATTCCAAATACGGCCTAACTAAGGTTTTATAAAGCTGCCAATTTTTAAACTCAGTGCCCCGGCCGATGAAGGCAAGCATGCCATATGCCTTGTTGACTACCTTCTCCACCTGTGTTGTCACTTTCAGTGACCTGTGTACCTGTAAACCCAGATCCCTCTGCCTATCAGTACTCTTAAGGGTTCTGCCATTTACTGTATAAAGTTTATCTAGTTTACTGCATTCGCTGCTCACAATGTTGTCTCCTCTACATTGGGGAAATGAAGCGTAGACTGGGTGACTAATTTGCAGAACACCCACGTTCTGTCTGAAGAAAAGACCCTAAACTACCAATTGCCTGCTGCTTCAACACACCACCATGTTCCCTCGCCAACATCTCTGTCTCAGGCTTGCTACAGTGCTCCAGCGAAGCTCTTTTCCACTTGGGAACTCTACAGCCTTCTGGACTCAGTATCAAGTTCAACAATTTTAGGGCTTGAAGCATCTTCTCCCATGTCCTTACCCCACCCCCACACACCAGGCCTTATTATTACATGGTCTGCTATTACACACAACCTATTGTTAGCCACTATTTGTCGCCATTACTAGCTATTCATTCTCCCAGCCAGATTGTTATCTATTCCTCTGTCTGACTGTTCTTCTCTCTCTTTGGGCTCTACCTCCAATTATTGTTTACTCCTTAGCCCCTCCCCCACCCTATCTTCTGCATACAAACCAACTTATTCCTAGCTACCATCAATTCTGAGGAAGGCTCACTGGACTCAAAATGTTAACTTTGATTTCTCTCCACAGATGCTGCCAGGCCTGCTGAGATTTTCTAGTAATTTGTGTTTTTGTTTCTGATTCCCAGCATCTGCAGTTCTTTCATTTTTATAAAGCATTGGGTGGTTGGGAGCCTGTTACAATGATGTTGTAGTGTGTGATCAAGTTAATGGTATACATTAATCTTCAAAGTCTTGCAGAACTAGCTTGTTCAGGAAGTACAATCTTAAGATATTATTTCAAATCACTCTTTCAAAAGAACAAGTAAGTTTCGCCTTGAGCTGAAGTAGAGGGTTTTATTTTCAGAAATGGGAGGGATCAGCTAGACAGCTTGTTCAGAGCAAGCTTTCCTCCAACTCCGTTTGTTCCTGGTAGGCTTCAACTGAATATGAGCACGTTTCCAAGCCAACCCCAGTAGGGGCTATGGCAAAATAAGCAGTTATCATTACTCAACCAGACTTTTAGCATTGTCACTGAAAATCTCCAATGACCACAGTGAACTTTCAATGAACTCTTTCAAAGAAACCACTTCAGGTATGTGCTCAAAATTTGAGACAGGTTCCTTTTTCCACAGCCTTCAAAACATGTATTTAATTTTGTTAGAAGGATATGTAAAAAGCATTTAATCTAATTAAAACCAATCAGTTGACTTAAAACAAAGTGATTTGTCAAAGAATCAGTCCCCTTTTTCTTGTGCAGTAAAAACTGTTTTTCCCTTTGGCATTCTTGCATTTGCCCTGATGAGTTATGTCAAAAAGCTTCAACAGCACAGATCTTTCTTCCAGGAATACTCAACTTCAGTACTAGAACATAACTATTATAATATGCAGATGTCTTCAGATTTCTAAGTGGTGGGGAGATGGGAGGGAGTATCAGAGAACCAGTTGCTGATCAAAAGTAAAATGACCAAGATGTTTCTCTTGAGAGTCTTGGAGACATCGAAAAGGAGATTTCACCTTGGAACTGGTAGGAGCAAGTCTGATAACTAACAACAACAAACTGCACTCATGTAAAATACAAACATAGCATATTGTTGCAAGCCCTTGTGTTATTGACCAGTTTCAAAAATGCTTTAACACAAAGCATTCTTTTGAATAGCTGTCAATTTGACAGATAGAACCTTAACATCTTGCAGCTCAGAAGGGGTCTGTTCTCCTATCGTGGCTATCCTGACTGTTATAAGAAAACTTCAAATTTAGTCCAGCTGCTCAGCTGTTACTTGCAAATTCCTCCCTAAGTACATGTGTAAATACCTATTGAAGGTTACACAGGAACAGGAATAGGTCATTCATCCCCTCAAACCTGATCCGTCATTCAATTAGATCAAGGCTGATCTGTGACTTAACTCCATAAACCTTCCTTTGGCCCATATCCCTCAATACTTTTGCTCATAAAAAAAATTATCTATCTCAGATTTAAAATTAACAACTGATCTGGCATCAACTGCCATTTGGGGAAGAGAATTCCAAACATCTACCACCCTTTGTATGTAGAAGTGCTTCCTAACATCTCTCTAGAACGGTCTGGCCCTACCTCTCACACTATACCCCTAGTTCTAGAATCTCCAACCATGGGAAATAGTTTATCTTTATCCTATCCCATCTTTTCCTGTTAATATCTAGAAAACTTCAGTCCAGTCACCCCTTAATCTTCTAAATTCTAGAGAAAACAGGCCTAATTTGTATAATCTGTCCTCTTAACAACTCCTGAAGTCCAGGCATCATTCTTGTAAACCTACACTGCACTGCCGTGGAGGCAAATATATCCTTCCTAAGGTGTGGTGTCCAGATCTGTTCTCAGTACTCAAAATTGGGTCTAACAGGACTTTATGTAACTACAACATAATTTCTGCATCCTTCTACCCCAGCCCACTAGATATAAAGGCTAGCATTCCAATAGCCTTCTTAATTATTTTCTGCACCTGTTTGTGGCATTTTAAAGATCTATGCACCTGAATCCCAAGCCTCTTTGGACTTTCACTGTGGTTAACTTCATACCATCTAGAAACTGTCCTTTTCTGGTCCAAAATGGATAATCTCACACTTGCTTATGTTGAAATCCATTTGCTACATTTTTGCCCATTCACCTAGTCTATCAACGTCCCTTTGTGATTGTACACTATCATCTACACAGACTAGAATGCCATCTAATTTTGTGTCAAAAGCAAATTAGCATATATGATTTTCTATGCCATATTCCAAGTCATTACCAAATAATGCGAATAGTTGTTCTTGATGTTAATAAAAATTCTTATGAATTTTGATTCCACCGCTGTTTCAGATACTCAGTTACAGAACTTAATAATCTTTTGTGTGAAAAAAGTCTCTGATTCTTTCACCAATCATTTAAATCCACGGCTCTTAGTAACTGACCCATTCACCAGAGGAAACTTATTCTCCCTGCTTCTTTTAATAAAACCCCTCACCATTTTGAACACCTTGATTGGGTCTCACCTTGCCCTCCTCTGCTCATAAAATCCGTACAGCGTGGAAGCAGACCATTTGGCCCACCGGGTCCACACTGACCTCCAAACAACATCCCACCCAGACCCAAACCCAAACCCAAACCCCAAACCCCTACCCTAGAACCGTAACCCTGCATTTACCATGGCTAAATCCATCCAGACTGCACCATCCCTGGCCTATAGGAGGAAACCAAAGCACCCATGAGGAAACCCATGCAGACACAGACAGAACGTGCAAACTCGACAAAGACAGTTGCCCGAGGATGAAATCGAACCTGGTTCCCTATGCTGTGAGGCAGCAGTGCTAACCACTGAGTCACTGTACCGTAAAACAGAACAATCCCAGCAGATGCAATGGGGATACCACCCCCTTGCAAGTTCCCCTCCAAGTCACTCACCATCCTGATGTAGAATTACATTGCTGTTTCTTCAGTGTTGCTGGGTCAAAAGCATGGAATTCCCTCTCTAAGGGCAGTGTGGGTGTCCTTGCACCTGAAAGGCTGCAGTGATTCAAAAAGGCTGCACAGAAACAGTTCCTCTAGTCAGAGATGCTCGTATCCCATGAACCAACAAAAAAAATTGCTTCTTCGTGTTGTTCCCTCTAAATTGCATCACTTCGCACTTATCTGCCTTAAACTGCATCTGCCATCTCTCTGTCAATATCACAGTCTGCTTATATCATCCTGAAATCTCGTACTGTGCTGTTGACTATTTGCTTCATTGCCAAGTGTTTTCTTTCTAAAAACATCTACAAACTTCAAGACTGTATTCCCCGTGTGCAAGAGGAGGCGATGGCCTAGTGGTATTATCGCTGGACTTTTAATCCAGAGACCCAGATAATGTTCTGGGAACCCAGGTTCAAATCCTGCCATGACAGATGGTGGAATTTGAATTCAATATATATCTAGAATTAAGAGTCTAATGATGACCGTGAATCCATTGTCGATTGTTGGGAAAACCCATCTGGTTCACTAATGTTCTTTAGGGAAGGAAGCTTCCATCCTTACCTGGTCTGGCCTATATGTGACTCCAGATCCACAGCAATGTGGTTGACTCTTAACTGCCCTCTGGGCAATTAGAAATGGGCAATAAATGCTGCCTAGCCATCGATGCCCTCATCCCATGAATGAATTAAAAAACAAGTACACATCATTTCTACGACTAACAAAGGCAAATGGTCCAAGTACTAACTCCTTTATCATGCTCTGAAACATTTTTCACCACTCCAATCCACCTCATATTCTTTAACCCAGTGCTATTCTTCAACGTGCTTATTACTGAAAATGAATGTGGTCCCATACAACAACAAAACCGAACCAGCAATAAAACGATATAGTAACATTCAGTATATAACTATTTAACATATAACAGATTGATATGCAATATACATCAAATAAGTGTGGACATCTGTTTTAAAGCACTTTGCGAAAATATTATTTCATGTACTCACCAGTCCATTACTTCAACTGAGCCACTTCAGCTCATGGACTTTAGCCGGGAAGCAGTGGATACTATTTGATGTTTTCATTTGTATTTAGTATTGCCGATCCAACAACATCACACCAGTGTTCCCAAAGGGCCATCTCATCATCACTGATTTTAATATGAAATGTATCAAACAAACTTTTGATTTCCTACTGATGATTTTAAATGACACCAAGTACTGTTGGTGGTCCCAGACGGTTCAGTTTCACTCTGGATTCTGATACACTGCTGCTTTAAAATGAAATGGATTTAATTCACAAAAGAAGTAACGATCTGAATGAGTTAATGTTTTGAGTCCGCTATGACTTCTTCTGAACTAATTAGTCAGTGTTAGACCACAAATGGCTAATTAGTCCACAAACCTGTGTTGGCTCACCCTTATTAACACATACTTCTACAAGTGAGAGTTAACTTCACTGTGATAATATTGCTTTTATATCTGGTTTTATATCTGTAATTGATCAGTCCAAAAGGATGCAATAATTACGACTGAATAAATTACAAACTCACTAAAACCCAGCAGCCAGATTCTGCGGAGTTTTTTTAAAAAATAATTCATTTGGTTTTTCTGGAATCTGATCCAAAATGTTCAACTTTCTGTTTTTGATAAGTGTTCAGTTTGTTGGCCTGTGCTGCCATCAAGTGGCTGTGGTTTGACATCACACAATATCTTACACAAATGTCAACAGTGAGAGAGAGATTGGAATATCAATGAGTTTTAATGCAATAATGCTTTGTTGATACACATTATTCTACATATTACAGAATGATTACAGCACAGAAGGAGGCCACTCAGGCCACCATGTCTGGGCTGACTGTCTAAAAGGAGCAATTTACCTAGCACCAATCCTCTTCTATCTCCCTTTAGCCCTTCACATTTGTTCTTTTTTAGATAACACTCCAATTCCCTCTTCAATGCCTTAATGATATCTTTTTCCACCCATACTCTCAGGCAGTACATTTATTATGATACCAGCTGATGGTAATACTGAACAAGTAGGATTCTCGAGCGAACCCTGGTTTGATATAGCATAAGTTTTACTTTTTTCAATTTGGTAACTGTGTTGATAAGTCACTGAACATCTGCACATGAGGCTGTCAATGTACTTTAGCAAAAGAACACAAGTTTATTGCTCAAAGAAAAAGGAGAAAACTGCTGTAAGACAATTTGGAAAGATCTTATTGTAAACAGCAAAAAGTAAGATTCAACACTTGGCCCCACCAATATCCTTAACAGATACTCAACTACAAAAGTATCACTCCTATCTTCCCTCTTTAATTTCTTATGCAACTGATGAGGTCTCAAGTGTTTCCTTTGGGTAACTTCCTTCACATTCACCAGATAATTTTAAGGTGAGAGGAGAAAGATTTATAAAGGAACCTGAGGGGCAACTTTTTCACACAGAGGGTGTTTCATATGTGGAATGAACATATGCAGATACAGTTACAACATTTAAGACGTACATGAATAGAAAAGGTTTAGAAGGATATGAGTTCTTCTGAACTCAATCTGCTTATAGTCCCTGGCCATTTGTGTTCTCTGTTGTTCATAAAAGCTCAAGTCAACAAAGAGCTGCCACTTTCACATCAGGTAGCCTGCTAAATCATTTAGCTTAAGTCACATGATTTCTTAGAAAGGCTCACTGTTCCAAATCACTTTCTGAAAAAAACAGCATAACTTTGCAACATTAAAAACCAAAACCACATTTACCTCGATTTTGCAATGCAAGTTCCAAAAGTAAAATGTCTCCAATGTCTTGACATTCTTCCTAAAGTGTGATGCCCACAACTGGACATGATATTCCAGCCAAACTAGTGTCTTATGCACATTCAGTGTCACCTCCTTGTTCCGATACTCTGTGCCCCTATTGATAGAGTCCACGATTCTATATGCTTTACAAACTGTGTTCTCAACTATCCCGCCACCTTCAATGATTAAACTTCATGTATACCCAAGTCCCTCTGCTCCTGCACCTCCTTTAGAATTAATGTCAATGAAAGAAACAATTTACTTATCAACCACATTAAAAAGATTTATGGAGGAACTGTTGATTGAATGATGCATTCTTAAAAGTACTAAGTTAACAACAGTTTAAGACATGAAAGAAACCATTTAATTCCTATAAATGTTTGTGAGG
The DNA here is from genome assembly GCF_021869965.1 of Rhincodon typus. Lineage (NCBI taxonomy): Eukaryota > Metazoa > Chordata > Chondrichthyes > Orectolobiformes > Rhincodontidae > Rhincodon > Rhincodon typus. Next base: position 3,414 of record NW_025968479.1, on the reverse strand, counting down.
TACCCATTTGATCAGTTATTGAGTGATATGTGTGAACATACAAATTAACAGCAGAAGTAGGCCATTTAGGCCCCTCAAGTCTGCTCCCTCATTCAATAAGATCATGGCTGATCAATTTGTGTTTCGAATTCCACATTCCCACCTAACCCTGATTCCTGTTTGGCAGAGGAACCAATCTACTTCTGCCTTACAAATACTCTGAGGCAGAGAAGGTGATGAGACACGACCAATTCTCACTGGTCTCAATACACACAGACAAAGTAGGACATGAATTTGACAACACATCCATAATAGCACAAGCCAAACAGAGACATGACAGGGAATTCCTGGAGGCCTGGCATTCCAACTGGAACTCCGTCAACAAACACATTGAACTGGACCCGAAATACAAACCACTGAAGAACAAAATCGGAAGTAATACCAACCTCCCCAGCAAACTGAGGCATTAATAAAAAAGCAGAACGGAACACCAATGTTTCACCAGAGGCGCACTGATGATGTTACCTAGTAGGGCGACGAAACATCTGCAAGCAAACACACCGGTTCGGTGAGCAAATCTGCAACCTCTCGTGGAAACAAGCCCAGACTGTCAAACCTTGTCTCATTAGACAACCTACTCATCCCACGTATCAATCTAATAAACTTCTTCTGAAAAACCTCCAACTTATTTACATACTTACTTAAATAAAGACACTAAAACTGCACACAGTACTCGTGATGTAGTCTCACCAAAGCTTGTATAACTGAAGTATTACATCCTTACCTTTAATAATAAAGGATTTTTTTTTTGGCCTTCTTGATTGCTTGCTGTACCTATACATTAAATTTTATGGACTGGAATACCAAGATCCCTCTGCACCTCATTAAATTCTACAGTCATTCTCCATTTGAGTAATACCTTGCTTTTTCGTTCTTCCTACCAAAGTGAACAACTTCATATTTTCCCACGTTGTACTCCATGTTTCAGATTATTGCCCAATCACTCAACATATATGTAACAGTCTTCAATCTCCTTACATCATCTTCACAACATACTTTTCTTTCTGTCTTAGTGTCATGCGCAAATTTTTCTACGGTATCTTCTGTCCTCTCATCTGAGTCATTGATATAAATTGTAAAAGGTTGAGGACTCAACGCTGTGGCGCTCTACTCATCCCATCCTATCAATTTGAAGCTGACTCATTTCTGCATACAGTCCATTTTCTATCAGCCAGCCAATCTTTGATTCAGGCTAGTGTTAGAATTTGCCAATCACATGGCGTTTTGGGTCAGTTTTTCCAAGTCTTAGATGTTTTGGGTGAAGTATAAAAAGTCGATGAATGGTGGCAATTCAGTTTCTGTCATCTCTCTTCTGTTTTGGAAGAAAAGGCACAGTTAGAGGTGAGGCTTTAGATGACATACTGGAATTATAACAGTGGATGCAGCATAGCTTCATCTGAGTGAAGGTTAAGAATCCATGCTTACCAGTGGAGATGTAACATATTAGAATTATTCCCACTGGAGCAGTGAAGGCTAAAATGAGATTTAATAGAGCATTTGTTAAATTTGTAAGGGCTTCATTAGTAAGTAGGTAAAATATGTTACTTCAAATTGCGAAGTTGGTGATGAAAAATTGTCAATTTAAAACTGTGACTAAAAGAGTGGGGAAATGTTTTGGAGAAACATTATGGAGTATTGTTGGAGCTTCACTCATCCAGGCAAGTATGGAGTATTCCATCACACTCCTGACTTGTGCCGTGTAGATGGTGGACAGGCTTTAAGGAGTCAGGAGTTGAGTTACTAACTGCAGTATTCCTCGCCTCCGACCTGCTCTTGTAGCCACTGTATATGTACAGCAAGTCCAGTTGAGTTTATGGTCAATGGTAACCCCCAGGATGTTGATAGTAGGGAATTCAGTGATGTTAACATCATTGAATGTCAAGGAGTGCTATTAGATTGTCTCCTATTGGAGATGGTCATTATCTGGCATTTGTGTCATAGAGCATGGAAACAGACCCATCGGCCCAACTCGTCCATGCCAACCAGATTTCCTAAACTGACCTAGTCCTATTTGCCTTCAATTCGCCCATATTACTCTAAACCTTTCCTATCTGTTCACATGACTTTTTAAATGTTGTAACTATACTCGTTTCTACTACTTCCTTTGGCAACTCGTTGCATATTTGCACCAACCTCTGTGTGAAAATATTGCCCCTCAGGACCCTTTTAAATCTTTCCCCTTTTACCTTAAAGCTTTGTCCTCCAGTTTTGGACTTCCCTGCCCTGGGGAAAAGACCTTGGTTATTGACCTTATTAATGCCCCTTATAGTTTTATAAACCTCTATAACATCACCTTTCAGCTCATACACTCCAGAGAAAAAAGTTATAGCCTATCCAGCCTTTCCTTATAACTCAAACCTTCCAGTCTTGGGTGCACATTTTTTCGTAACATTTCCAGTCTAATAACATCCTTCCTATAGAAGGGTGATCAGAATTGTACACAATACGCCCAATTTGGCCTTACCAATGTCTTATACAGCTGTAACATGATGTCCCAATTCCTGTACTCAATGCTCTTACCAATGAAGGCAAGTGTGCCAAATGTCTTCTTCACCACCCTGTCTACCTATGATGTTACTTTCAAGGAACTATGTATCTGCATCCCTAGGTGCTTCATATCAAATACGTTTTGAGACTGGAATAACATCCCTCCCATGAACAACTAACCAAACCACTCTCTGGGTATTCAAAGTGTGTGTGGAAACAATCTGGAATCAGATGATGACGATTTAGAATCCAATGACGAAGGTGCGTGAGGCAACAGATGCTACAAATGATGTGTCGCTAATGACTGCGACTGACTTCACACAAAGGCAGCAGTGTTAGAAGTTATGTAATTACAGCAAGCCAGCAATTTATCCAAACATTCCCCTTTCATAAAAAGAAATGCATGCACCATTATTTGCAATTACAAGTTACCCGATACACACGGTCACACTGAAAATGCTCAATCATTAGCAGAACAGTACATTAACTCAGGTCGGTTCCACCTTCAGAGACAAAAATAGAAGTTGATGGAAAAGTTCAGCAGGCCTGGTAACATCTATGGAGCGGAAACTGAATTAACGTTTTGGGTCGAGACCTTTCCTCAGAATTCAAGGGTTCCACCTTCAGTGGTCTTGGCACATGCATAATTGCATTCATAGTTTTTAAGTCATGCAGGTCTCCAAATGGTGCGTGTGTGCATTGTCATTGGCTGTTTGTCTGTTTGTTCTTAGGGTGGTGTTTCTTCTCCAGGGAGTGCCATTCTCGTGGTGAGTCTTGTTGTCATGGTTGTTGTTGTTGCTGATTCATTTCTGTTGCTGGGGATCAGTGGATCATCGGATCATCTGCGGCCGATGTGATCTTTAATCTCCTTTCTCATGAATGGTCAGT
>NW_025968478.1:0-24717 GCF_021869965.1 Rhincodon typus | reverse complement strand
ACACCTTGTTATCTCCTTCTCCAGCACTTTGTTTGTTTCAGATTTCCATCCTCTGCAGTATTTTGCTTTCATTTACATTATTCCTCCTTTTTCAATCCCAATCTCCTTGACGTTGCCATAAGGCAAACCTAATCAATTCTGGGCGATTATTATTATTTTTTTTTCTTTTTCTTCTTCTTCTTCTGTTAGTGATGTGTGTTTGCTGAAATATGCATCCCTGGTCTGGTTTTGTGGTGGAACTGGTTTCTTGACTGCTCCCATAGGTAGATGCTATGCTGTTTTGTTTAGGAGCACAGAGATTATACAATTATCTACCTGTGAACATCACTGAACGAGGCTATTGTATTCTCTTTGGCTATTCCTTGATGAAAGGATTGTCCAGTGATGAGAAGCTGAGTAAATTGGGCCTTCATTCCCTGTTATCAGAAGAGGTGAGGACTAGGTTTATTGAAGCATACAAGATTGTAAAGGGGCTTGCTGGGTTAGACATTGCAGGGTCGTTCCCACAGGCTGGTGAATCTAGACCAGGATATGTGGCTCATCCCTTAGGATTATGAGAAGGAATTTCTTCACTGAAAGCTTTGTGAATCTTTTGGAATGCTCTTCTGCATGTTTGGAGATCCCCTGTGGTTCCATCTATTTAAGGTTAAGTTGGACAGAATTTTGGTGTCTTAAGGAATTGAGTGATATGGGGAACGCACGGGGGAGCGGAGTTGAAGCCAGTGATCAACTGTGATCATATTGAATGGAGCGGCCTGGCCAACGTATGGTCCACTCCCTTTTCTTGTATTCTTAGAATCATCATAGAATCCCTACAGTGTGGAAACAGGCCCTTCGGCCCAACAAGTCCACACCGAACCTTGGAGCATCCCACCTAGACCCATCCCCCTATAACCCATCTAATCTACACCTCCCTGAACACTCTGGGCAATTTAGCGTGGCCAATCCACCTAGCCTGCACATCTTTGGACTGTGGATGGAAACCAGAGCACCTGGAGGAAACCCACGCAGACACGGAGAATGTGCAAACTCCACACAGACAGTCGCCTGAGGCTGGAGTCGAACCCGGCTCCCTGGCGCTGTGAGGCAGCAGTGCTAGCCACTGTGCCGCCCCACTTGTATTATTTGTATGTGTATCCGCTTTGGTTTCCTTTGATGTCAGACTGAGAAAATGCCTAGTAAAATGTGAATTGTTAAACTTTCACACTTGATTACAGGCAATAAGCTATAGTTGGATTGGTTTGAACTGGGTCACTGCAACTTGCTTTGTATAATAATGAACATTCACCAGTTGCATTGTTTCCAAATCAAGACAGATAACTGGTCACCTTCATGACTCCACCTGTAAAAGTTAGTCATCTGAGCTTTTTCTTTTAAAGTCTTGTGTGTTCTGACTGCTGTTGATGGGGAGCATGTGTTCCTTTAATATCTGTTACAAACTAGAGGGGCCAGCCTGCTGGATATTTCCTTGCACCACATGGACTGCAGTGGTTCAAGAAGGTGGTTCACCATCACTTTCAGAACAACTGGAAATTGGCAGTAAATGCTGGGCTAGCCAGTGACACCCCTGTTTAATGAACAAATAAAAATAAAGTCTGTTTTCTACAAAAACATAATTAAACACCCTTTACAGGCAGCATTTCCTTAGTGTTTTATGCAGCATTATAATTTGGCAGCTGTGATTTTTAATCTATTTGAAAAGGTAGAGGTGAGTTGAAACAGTCAAGAGCTTGTGGGGGCGATGTGATCGCACTGGCGAGTGTACAGAGGAGATTTACTAGGATGTTGCTTGGGCTGGAGAGTTTATGAAGACAGATTGCACTGACTGGTGTTGTTTTCCATGAAGCGGAGGAGATTGAGAGGCAGAGGTAAGGTAGACAGGAAGGAACTATTCCCACCAATCGAGGGATCGATGACCAGGGGCAAACCTTTTAAGGTAAGGAGCAGGAGGTTCAGAGGAGATGTGAGGAGATTTTTTTTTCACCCAGCAGATCGTGGGAGTCTGGAACTCACTAAGAGAAGTTGAGGCAGAAATCCACATAACAGGAAAGATGTGGAAGCGTTGGAAAAAGTGCAGAGGAGATTTACCAGGATGTTGTCTGGAATGGAGGGAAGGTCTTATGAGGAAAGGTGAGAGAGCTAGGGCTTTTCTCTTTAGATCAATGAAGGATGAGAAGTGACTTGATAGAGGTGTACAAAATGATCAGAGGTATAGTTAGAGTGGACAGCCAGAGACTTCCTAGGGTGGAGGTAGCTATTACAAGGGGGCATAGTTTTAAAGTGAATGGAGGTAGATATAGGGGAAACATCAGAGGTAGGTTCTTTACTCAGAGAGTGGTAGGGGCATGGAATGCATTGCCGGAGAAGGCAGTGGAGTTGGCCTCGTTAGGGGCATTTAAGCGGCTATTAGATAAGCTTATGGATTATAGTATAAGGTAGGGGTGGAAGTTAGATAGACTTTAGGATTAGGGTAAAAGTTCGGCACAACATTGTGGGCTGAAGGGCCTGTACTGTGCTGTACTGTTCTATAACATTTAGGAATATTTAGATGTGCACTTGAGATGCCAAGGTATACAAGGCTAGGGGTCAAAGGCTGGCAAATAGTTGGGTGGTTGTCTATAACCTGCGCAGACTTGATAAGTCAAAGTGCCTTGTTCTGTACTGTAGACCTCTGTGACTCTGAGCTGTCTAGTTCAAATGTTTAAATGAATGGCATCTTTCCAAACCAAACTTGTTTTCTGCAACATTCTGGAATAAGAACACTTTCCACCACACTCGCCCTCATCGCCTCAGCTACTTAACATTGAGTTGAAGTGATCTTCTGATAGATTTGGTGAGATGACGTGAAGCCATCATGTGAGTAATGTAAAATATGGAGCTACATTACAGCATGTTGGTAATTAGTCATTCACTGCAAATTACCATTTTGAGCAGAACCCTTTAGCAAATACAAACTGTGAATTCCTCCAGTGTACATTAAACCAATTATTAAAATTAAAACAGAGATTTGCATTTATGTAGCCCACGGGTTCTCTCTTTTTTTATTTGTTTGTGGGATATAGGCATTTCTAGCCAGACCAGCATTTATTGCCCATACCTAATTTACCTGGAGAAGGTGGTGGTAAACTGCTTTCCTGAACCATTGCAGTTTGTGGAATGTAGGGATACCCACAGTGCTTTTGGAAAGGGAGTTCTGTGGTTCTGATCGAACAACAGTGAAGGAATGATGATATAGTTCCATATCTGGATGGTATGTGGCTTGGAGAGGAACCTGCATGGGAATAGCACCACCTGCATCTTCTGCCCCTTTTCTAGGTGATAGAGTTATGGGTCTGAATGGTGATGTTGAAGAAGTTGTGATGTATCATGTTGATGATACGCACTGCTACTTTGGTTAAAGGTGTGAATATAGAAGGTGCTAAGTGGGTTGCTGCTTTTGTAGAGCTTCCTGAGTTGTTCTAGCCGTTACCGTCTCGGCAAGCCGAGAATATTTCATTACACTCTTCAGAGTGTGGATGGTAGACGGGCATCAGGGAGATGGGATAACAAGGTGTAGAGCTGGACGAACACGGCAGGCCAAACCGCTTCAGAGGAGCAGGAAAGCTGACGTTTCGGGCCTAGACCCTTCAGAAATGGGGGAGGGGAAGGGGGTTCTGAAATAAATAGGGAGAGGGGGAGGCGGGGAGAAGATAGATAAAGGAGAAGATAGGTGGAGAGGAGACAGACAGGTCAAAGATGCGGGGATGGAGCCAGTAAAGGAGAGTGTAGGTGGGGAGTTAGGGAGGGGATAGGTCAGTCCAGGGAGGACGGACAGGTCAAGGGGGGTGGGATGAGGCTAGTTGGTAGGAGATGGAGGTGGGGTTTGAGGTGGGAGGAGGGGATAGGTGGGAGGAAGGACAGGTTAGGGAGGTGGGGACAAGCTGGGCTGGTTTTGGGATGTGGTTGGGGGAGGGGAGATTTTGAAGCTTGTGAAGTGAGTTAATTGCCACTGAATTCACAACCTTTTGATCTGTTTTTGCCATGGCATCCATATGATAGGTCCAGTTAAGTTTCTGATCAATGGTAACTCTTGGAATGTTGTTGGTGAGGATTGCAGCAACGGTAATACTATTGAACGTGAAGGGACAATGGTTAGATTCTCTCTTGTTGGAGATGGTCATCGTTTGTGTGGCGTAACTGTTACATGCCTTTTATTAGCTCAAGCCTGGATTTTCTTGAGGTCTTGTTGCTTATGAACACAATGATAGAAAGCACTTTACAGCCAATTAAGTACTTTTGAATTGTAATCACTCCTGTAATGTAAGAAACACAAGTGTCGATTTGCTGCTTGTGGGAGCCTGCTGTGCACAATGTGATAATGAGCTACCACACTCTCATCTGTTCCAAACACAGGCAAGTACCACACCGTCCCATCAGCACGTTCAAGTACAATATTTCACCTACCCAATAATAACATTATTTCAAAACCTGAGAAATCCTAACTGTGATCCTGCACAGTAGCTTCCAACTGATTTCTCTGATGGATGCAAGATAACAAATGGCTCAAAGACATGTATTCCCTGATAAATATAACCTTAGGAGGCTGCTGGAAGCTGAAAGGCTCTTCAGTATAACTTGCTGTTTATGTTCACCCTAAAACAGACTTTTTGGGTGAACAAACTTTTAAACATTTTAATTATTTAACACTTGTTTAAATAATGCGAGAGCTGCAATTTCATGGTCCGTTCACATTTTTAAATACACAATAATTAAAGCTACAAGTATTTTGCCTGTTTAGCAGCAACTAATTGTAAAAAGTGAAATCAAAAGGGAAAACTGCCCTGCTGAAGGACCAGCAACCTGTACAAACAACTAATATCCCAAATGACTGACATGTGAGGCTGAGTACTCGGACAGGCTAGGCACACCTGCCAATTCAATTCTGTAAAATCTTAGAGCTACACTTGTCCTTTTTATTTCTAGTTTGCCATAAATAATCAGTTGTTGTCTACATAAACAGCTATTTTTGAAGCATTCTGACCAAGGTTCCAGGTTCAGAATCTGTCATATCGAGGCTAAAACTCTAATGCAGTATTGAGAGTTGTGCTGGCATCTTTTAGATAAAAATGTTAAAACGAAGCCCCTGCCTGCCTTTGAAGTGTGCACAGAGAATCCCACGGCACCATTATGAATGATGTGGAGGTGCTGGTGTTGGACTGGGGTGGACAAGGTCAGAAGTCACACAACACCAGGTTATAGACCAACAGGTTGACTTGAAATCACAGGCTTTCGGAGCACTGCTCCTTTGTCCTGATGAAGTAGCAGCACTCCAAGCTTGTGATTTCAAGTCAACCTGTTGGACTATAACCTGGTGTTGTGTTACTTCTGACTTTGTCCACCATTATGAAGAGGAAGGAGGAGGAAGCGAGTTCTCCCTATGGCTGATGATTAACCTTCAGTCAAAACATCTGTTTGGAAATCCCAATAGTTGGTCACCAATGTATTATATATTAATTTGATGCCTTAATAGAAGATATTGGGAAACCTAGATTTTATCATTTTGGTATTTTAAGTTCAAACAGCATGCGAGCTAATTTCAAGTGGCATCTCTGATCTAAGATTAGCTTTTCACACCCAGTGTGTTGTAAGTTGAAATCACTTTTTGTGGTTGCTAATGGTATGCGTGGCATGGCTCGTTCTAAACTATCCTGTACGTGTTGTACAGGATAGCACATTTGAAAGCTAGAGGTTTTTGATTCTTGTGTGTGTTAGGAAGAATGTGATAATGAAACTCCTGTTTGTTTTCAGTCTTGAGCTCTCCAAACAATTGATTTGAACCTCTTTTAAGCTTCTTTGCGTTGCAAAGTGTACATGAGGCATGCACATTTATTCAGGTACACTTTCCATGAGTGGTAATATTCCTTGAATTTGACGATCAGAAGCTGATATTGAGCTCATGGTATTATGTGGTTGGTCATAGTGCCCTGTTCTTTTAATATTGCTCCAACATCTACTTGGTGTTTTTCTCTATTTGGGAACATAGACCACTTAGAATTTGCCACACAGCTCATTCTGCCTAATTGTGTGTATTCTAATACTGCTTGTATTTTGTATTTGTTTGTTTTTATGTTAAAAGGTATGTTTTCTGAATCTTTTTTTTCTTTCCACCTAATGATCCCCCACTTTTTTTGAAATCTCTGTTCTACCTCTCTTCCCTTGCGTGTTTCTCTTTCAGTTTCTTACTTTCTAAGAAAAAGTTTGCATATTCTAATCTCGAGTTTCTGAATGCTATGGCATCTAGCAGAATGCAGTCCAGAGATGTGCAGGTTAGGTGGCTTGGCCATGCTAAATTGCCCTGTGGTATCCAGGGATAGAACATAGAACAGTACAGCACAAGAATAGGCCCTTTGGCCTACGATGTTGTGCTGAACATGATGCCAAAGTAAACTAAGTAAACCTCCAAACCTTGCATACTCATGTACTTATCTAAAAGTCCCTTAAACAGTCTGATCATATCTGCCTCCACCACTGCCCCTGGCAATGCATTCTAGACTCACATCGCCTTCTGTATAAAACAAAAAAAAAAATCACCCCTCCCATCTCCTGTGAAACCACCACGCGCGTGCACACACACCCCTTGTCACCTTTAAATGCCCGTCCCCTAGTATTAGACATTTCAATTCTGGCGGGGAAAAGGGTTGATGGTCAGAATCCCCCATCTCATAATGTTATAGACTTCTATCCAGTCTATGTCAGCCTCTGCCAGTCCAGAGAAAACAACCTGAGTTTTCCTAGCCTCCCCTTAAAGCTCGTGCCCTCTAATCCAGGATGTGCAGGTTATGTGGCTTAGCCAAGGTAAATGTGGGGTTATAGGAATAGGGTAGGGGTTTGGTTGGGATGCTGTTCAGAAGGTCAATGCAGACTCAATGGGCCAAATAGCCTCTTTCTGCAGTGTAGGGATTCTGTGACTCTTCTATGATTTCTAATGTATCTTGACCTGTTTGCTTCAGTTGAAAAAATATGCTGAACTTTTCTCACATACCTATCACCAAGGCCTTGTATTTGTATTCTTAGTGCAATTGGATGTGCATGCTCATTAGTTACTGGTCACTAGGTTGAAGTTGGCAGAGACACAATCCTGTCTCCTTATCCTCTATGAACACATAATGCTTTGGGCTATAGTCCTGTACAGTGCGTAGCACATGTATATTTTATTTTCCATCTCTTAATAGTGTAGCCAGGTAAGTTTCACCTATTCTTGTCCCGTGAAATATTGCATATTATAGTTCACTGCTTTCGTGCTACTGCTGTTTCTCTTGTACTTTTGTGACTTGCATGCTGCAGCCCTATTTGTTGTGCAGTTAACAACGCTCCCATTTACCAGAGTGCTTTCTCTATTGTGTGCTTTGCTCAGTTAAAGGATCAATTGAGTGAAACAAAGAAGAATGGATTTGGAATAAAGTCCTGTGCTTGCTGAACGGTGTTTTTTTTTTCCCGCTGCTGACTGAATTACTAATGCAGAGATGGAGAAGCTGCTCTGTGGGTTAGGTCACATGATCCTGCGGTGGGGCTCTGTGGGGCTGTCTATGCTGGAAAATATGTGAAAGCAGCACAGCACAATGCAGACCTTTAGAAACTGATCTAAGGCCTTTTAAATGGGACTTGGATTTGATAGATGCAGTAAATTATGGTTGGACTAAATAATCTCATTCACTGCAAAATTTAAATTTGTAACCTCACGAGTCTCGTCAAATTTGTGAAAAATCCACCGACCTGTTGTTAGCAGTAAAATTTATGTACAATGGATTTAAAGGAGCAGCCTAAGTCAGGACCACACCTAAATAATTCACTGCTGTTGTATCTCCTTTGCAAAGCTTATGTTTTACATTTGGCTGGTTTTGGAGATTTTTAAAAAAAAAAAAAATGCGGATTAATATGACCCTCCATGGGGGTAGCACGGTGGCTCAGTAGTTAGCACTGCTATCTCTCGGTGCCAGGGACGCGGTTTCGATTCGACCCTTGGGTGACTGTGCAAAATCCATACAGACGTTCTCCCTGCTGTCTGCGTGGGTTTCCTCCCACAGTCAAGAAGTTAGGTGGGTGGGCCATGCTAAATTGCCCATAGTGTCCAGGGATGTGCATGCTAGGTGGATTAGCTACAGGAAATGCAGGATAGGGTAGAGGAGTGGATCTGGATAGGATACTGTGCGGAGGGTTGGTGTGGATCCAATGGATCGAATAGCCTGCTTCTGCACTGTAGGGATTTTGGGATGCCTGTGTTTCCTTTCTTGTGTGGTTCATGTTTTGCCTTGTTCCCTTTTTTTTAAAACGGATGTTGGTCCTCAGTATTTCTAAGTCTATTTTTAAGCAGCTTTGTTGTCCTACTTTTGCCCTACTCCTCTTAAACATCTATAATAGAGGGTAGGAGGAATGCACTGGATTGAGGAGGATGATTTTGCTGAAGGGTGGAATAAAGAGATGATGGGACCCCAAAATGTTAGTTAATAAAAGGCTGTTATGCAACTAAAAATGATTGGTACTCGTAATACCTGGAGAGAACATGTTTAAAGATTGCAGGATGTGGCTGTTAGATGTAGGGAGTGAAGGCTTTTTAGTTCTTTGAGCAAGAATTACTGCAAGACTGAAGCAAAAACATTGTTAGTGGCCGAGCTTAACCTGTTTGGTTTGGTAGAAGTTACTACTGAAATATTTTTTCAGTTTCATTCCTTTTTTCTGCAGACCCTCTCTCCTCGTCCACTACACAGAACAGTTTTCTGCTCAGATTAACAAAGACCTTTTGTCTATTCATGATGACAACTCGGGACATGATTGATTAGTTAAACTGGAAAGTTGCATCCAAATGGGTTCTGATCAAACCAACCAATTGCTTGCTCCCTTTCCTGAAATAATTATACTCGTGAGTGAATTATAATAAAGTGCTGATCTAAATAGTATCAGGATTGTCCATTTGAGAGAGTTACTCTGAGCCCAAGGAAACTGCATTTCATTTTTTCGTGTAGTTTAAATAGCTGCAGGAAAACTGACTACTTTCTCCATTGACAGGTACCTAATGCTCCAGCCAATTGTCGCTGCCTTGGGTGAACGATAAGTGTTTTTAACAAAACTGTAAAATTCCCTCTTCATGACTAAATTAAAATCGTATATAACCAGTGTCACATTTTCCTAATTTATCAGCAGATTGCTGTTAGTCAGCACCATCTCCGAGCTGTTTGGGCATTGTCAAAATTCGTGATACGCAAAACATAATCAGCTGACTGAGAACTCTTCATCCCATTGGTTTGTGTTGGATTGAACTCCAAGTTTTTGCCTTAAAGGGCAAATTCTTGACCCACTGAACCAACATTGTACCTTCATTGGTATTGTTTGGGAGAAAAGGAAAAAGGTAAAAATTGTAATCACTTCACAAAAAAGTAAGAATTGACTGGCTTCTGTGATATCCATTTTGATGCAGTTTTCAAGTTTCACAACATGAATTGGATGTAAAACAATGTAAAATTAAAGGCTAGTTCTTGGCCCACGATGGCATACATCCACTGTTTACTAATAAACAGAGAGAATTTACTTCATTAGATTTATTTGCTGATGACATGAAGGTAGATGGTAAGGTAAATAGTGAAGAGGACATAAGGAGGCTCCAAAAAAAAAGGCAGTGGGCAAAGATCTGGCAAATGAAGTGTAATGTGTGAAACTGAGAGATTGGCAGAAAGATTTTATTAAAATAAAGGGATTATCTAAATGCTGAAAGATTAGAGAGTTCTGAAATGGAGAGGGATCTCGGGGACTTGGTGCATGGATCACAAAAGGCTCATGTGCAGGCCCAGCAAGTAATTAGGAAAGCTAACAATGTTACCATCTATTGTGAGGGACTGCAAATTCAAAAGTTGGTGAGACTGCATTTTGAGTACTGTGTACGATGTTGGTGTTCTTATTTAAGGAAGGGTGTAAATGAGTTGGAAGTAGTTTGAGATGGTTTACCAGAATGACACTTGGACTGGGGAGGTTCCTTCATGAGGAAAGGTTGGACAGGCTAGCCTTGTATCCACTGGAGTTCACAAGAGTAAGATGTAATTTGATTAAAACACGCAAGTCCCTAAGGAGTCTTGATAGTCTGGATGTGGAGAGGATTTTTTACTCTTGAGGGAGAATCTAGAACTAGGGATCAGTATCCCAAAATAAGAGATTGCCCATTTAAACGAGTGAGACAAAATTTGTTCTTGGAGAGAGTTGAGAGTCTTTGTAATTCAGTTCCTGAAAGACGGTGGAAGCAGAGGCTATGAATACTTTTTAAAGGCAGAGGTGAATTGTTTCTTGGTAACCAGCAGATGAAAAGTTGTCAAGGGTTCATGAAATTGTGAATTTGTAGTTACAATCAGATAAGCCATAATCATTAAATGATGAAGTCAGCTGAAGGGGCTGAAAAGCTGCCTCCTAATTAAAATGTTTGTATATTTTTATTAAAGCGGATAATTTTAATTGAACGAGGTTTACTGTCACATACTCACGTGAATACACTGAAAAGTTTACAACTTGTCACTTGTGCCGTCTTGGGTACATAGATACCTAGGTGCAGATTCTGAAGTGCAAATTCTTAAGGGAAAAATAAATTAGAGAAAATAAAGAAATAAAAAGTCCAGAATAACAGTGCTTCCACCATAATATTACAAAGAAAAAAAAAATTAAAGACAATTTAAAACATTGTCTTAAATGGCTGAAAAATAATACTTTAGTGTCTTCATGGCTTTTCTGGTGCAATCAATGTGAGAAACTGTTGTGTAACACTAGTAATTGCTTGCTCTTTGGGTGATCTTACTGTGGTCATTCATCTGTGAACCTCATTGTGACATTGATAAGCATACAGAAGCACTGTGCATAAGGATTATGTGACAACTATTGGACATTTGGCAGTTTTTGGGATTTGAGGTTTTGCATGTGATTTAGCAAGGTTAGCGTTAATTGCATAACGGATAAGGAAGCAAAATTCCTGTTTACAGTTATCAGAGAAACACCACAGCTTGTATTACATAATTGAACCATAATCTTTATTCAATAGTGTTCTTGTTGGTTTGGCCAAGTTTTTTTTTACTGAATAGCTTCTAATTTACAATTCTTCATTATGGACTGTTGAGTGGACCGTGGTTGCTGAAGTCTTGATGGTATTTTTTTTCTGACAGTCTGTGGTTAGCTGGGAATGTTTTTCCATCAAACAGTTCTCGGAGAAAATGGTTGTGTTTATCTAATGGTGCTGGAGATTTGTGAATATGGATCAGCGTTTTAATATTCCAGTTGTGGGGATGTTGAAAATTCAACAATTCAGTAAACTGATCTTTATCTCTGGAAGTTGGTTTGAGATCACGTCAACTTCCTGAGAATACAATATTTGTAATCTGCCACTAATTGGCTTGGCTAACCTTCAATGTTTATTATCATGCTGGTTACACAGCAAAGAGCTCATATTGAGAACTGCATCGGCGTGGTAAACAGAGAAACTACCTTCAGGCCATTTTACTGGAGAGTTAAGTAACTTGTTGGGCAGTTAGCATGTATGTACGGAATATTGGTCAATCTCATTTCAAAGTTAACCCCTAACTTTTAGCCAAAAGATACAATAATTTGTGCTTACCCCCTCCTCATCCCTCAAATCAAACTGTCTCTCTGGTGTGAACCTATTTAATAGAAACATGTAGGAGCATGCTATTGAAGGAGGCTGCTTAGCTCCGCATGTCTGTGCATATGCTTGTGGCTCCTTTTTGTGCTTCTCTTGGGGACAGGGCTGGTGATGACTGTCTCTGACCTGACGACTCTGATAGTGAGGTGATGAGTCAGGCTGGATTTCAGCCCCTCAAATGTCAACTGCATAAAAGTCAAACCCCTAATATTTAACTGGAAAGCTTTGCCTGGGAAACTCAAACTTTGACATGAGCATATAAGGTATATAGTTCTTGTTATCATCTGAATTTCCTGAGTTTCCGTGTCGTTTTCTCGGGTTAAATGCAGCAAAAAAAGTCTTTTAACTGATGTTTCTCTGACCTATGATACAGTGTAAAAATCTGTAGCATCCTCAGTGACCATTCTTTATTTTTAAAAAGGAATAAAATGATTTCTTTTTTAATATGCAGATCTAACATGACTTTTATTTACCCCAATAAGCTGTCATAAAGATGGAGTTTATAGAAGTTCTTAGAATCTCTACAGCGTGGAAACAGGCCCTTCAGCCCAACAAGTCCACACTGACCCTCGGAGCATCCCACCCAGACCCATCCCCCTAATCTACACATCCGTGAACACTACGGTCAATTTATCATGGCCAATCCACCTGGCCTGGACATCTTTGGACTGTGGGAGGAAACCGGAGCACCCAGAGGAAACCCCCACAAACATGGGAAGAATGTGCAAACTCCATACAGACAGTCACCCGAGGGCGGAATTGAACCCGGGTCCCTGGTGCTGTGAGGCAGCAGTGCTAACCACTGAGCTATCGTCCCGCCCCTAGATGCTAACAAATGACTGTTATCAACTTAATTAAGTTAACTTTAACCAATTAGCAATTTGATTGGAATACTGATACGGTTTGAGAATTCAATAGTGGGCATGCGACCTGTAATTATTGGCCTTAAAATTAAGTTAACTCTTACATTATCCTATTTGCGACATTGTTAAAAATCTGCAGGTAACTCAATGTCTAACTTGAGCAAATAGTTTTCTAAAATAAAGTCATACTTTTTCTCCTTAAGATATCACAATATGGGAATTGGCTGCTAGTTAATGATTTATTGGAACAGAATAATCATATTACAGTATATATACACAATGTCTCCAAGGCTGGATGGAGACTATGCTGAACTGAGCAACATTTCCTGAGACACTGGACACCTTGAAAGTGAGAGTGACTTTTTTTGTTAGATTTCAAACACATCAAGGGGTATGTGGAGAATACAGGAACATGGCATTGAGATAGAGGATCAGCCATGATCATATTGAACAGCAGAGCAGACTGAGTTGAATGGCCTACTCTAGCTCCTAGTTTCTGTTTCTATACTAGTTCTGGTGAAAACATATTCTGTTTGCAAGTCAGGATTATTTTATCAACAGTTAATATTAAAACTTCTGTAGTTGTCTCCGGTTAAATGCTAACGATCAATGGCCATGCAGTTTCTGTCAATCATTTAACTTAACTGAGAGTGTTTCTAATTACAACCAAAGATTTTAAGATGGTATGGGATAAAATTTGAAGTGAATAATTGCACAAATCAGGGCACTATTTTCTCTGTCTGGTGGACTTGAATATTCCATGGTATTATTTTTAGAAGCAGCAGAACTCCGTCCATTTCTTGGCCATATTTATACCTCACACCACAACGGTTTCTGTTTGAAAGGAGTAATTATCTGGTCATTATAAGATTGCTGCTTATGGAGTTTACCAGGAAGTTGTCTGGACAGTGCAGTTTCAGTAATGAAGAGAAATTGAATAGGCTGACATTTTGCTTGGAGCAACAGAGACTGAAGGAGGACATGATTGAGATATATAAAATTATATATAATGTATAAAAATGTATGGAGGGCCATAATAGGGTCAGCAAGAAGAGCATTTTCTCCTTAGTTGAGGACACTATGACCAGGGGACATGTATTTAAGGTACGGGCAGAAGGTTTAAAGGAGATGTAAGGAAAAATCTTTTTTACGCAGAGGGTGGTGGGAATCTGGAACCCGCTGTCTGCAGGGGTGGGAGAGGCAGAAACCCTCATAACATTGAAGTATTTGCGATGCCAAGGTGTAGAAGGCTCTGGACCAAGTGCTGAAAAATGGGATTGAAACAGTGAGGTGGTTTTTTTTGAGTGATGCATGCTTGATGGTCTGGAGAGCTTTTTTTTCTGTGCTGTAGGCTTCTATGGCTGTCGGTTGACTTGTGTTTCCTACATTCCTATCGTCATTTCCCTTCCAAAAATACTTCATTGGCTGCAAAGTGCTTTAGGAAATCCTGAGGCTGTGAAAGGTGCTATATAAATACAAGTATTTGCCTTCCTTCTGCCCATCTGTCTGTGTTCAGTTTCTGAACACAAACAGAATGGAGATCTGACCACCAGAATTTTAAGAGCAACCAAATGTGATGCCGTGTGGTTGAGAGCTTCTGGAGATTGGAATTCTCTGTTTATTGAAATTGGTATCTAATGTGCACACTTATTAATGTGTCTATAATGATTTATCTCCTTTCTGTGTATAAATAACTATAGGCTATATAGTGTGCAATTTCATTAAACTTTTAAAAATATTTTTGTGATTTTCAAGTGATGATGGCATGAGGAACTGATGAAAGTATGTCAATAGAGCTTTAGAGTTTGTAATGTTATTGTTTAACATGCCTTGGGTTTAGCTATAAATAAATTATTCTATCTGTTCTCCCAGTACTGCACTGGGGCCCTCCATAGTGCGACAGTGAACCATTGTTGGCTTGCATGGTTTTAGCTCCAGAATTTGTATTGGATTATGGGCAGCTTTGAACCCATTAGGCATTAATTTGAGATTGCTTACAAAACTGCAACTTGGGAGTGGGGGAAAGAGAGAGCTAGAGTTGATTTTAATGCATTGGAGGGTGATAGATTCAGTTTAAACATGCAGAATGAGAGTAGTGTGTTTGTTTACAAAAACCTGGTGCTTTATGCAGGGAATATCTAGCAAGTTGCTGGTATCGGAACAATATTTGGCATGAAGTGGCAGCGGATGAACCCAGATATCTGAGTTTTTCAATACACTGACATATTCTCTGACCTTCAGTTGCCAACGCTGTACTGACATACAGTAATTATCCCTCTTGATGCATGACCAACAATAAGTAGTGAGAGCTAGAGGTGGGATTGAACCTTAATGACTTGGTCCTCTTTGGGGTACAGGCTTTGGACTTGTGCAAGTTAGTTCACTAAGCCTTGCATGGAGAAGCCAGTTTGAGTTCGTTTAGATATATTTAAGAGGGAGCAGGATGTGGCCCTTGTGGCTAAAGGAATCAAGGGGTATGGAGAGAAGACAGGAATGGGATACTGAAATTACATATCAGTCATGATCATATTGAATGATGGTGCAGGGCCGAATGGCCTATTACTGCACCTATCTTCTGTGTTTCTCTGTTTCTATGAATTGTTAAATTTTGTTATTTGTATTGAGCTGGTATTTGTTATAAGGTTTAATTTCAGCATCCAAAATTTTGTGCAATTTATGGAATCATGTGATAGAAGCAGGTGGAGTTGGGGTGTACATCTGAAAAGAGGTTTGTAAGGCTCCACAAGGAAGCATAAATCTGAAGAGAAAAAGACTTGTTTCTCAAGTTACCATTTGCTTGATGCATTGTTCTTTGTGCAGATGACCATTGTTGCTTAAATGTTCTTTCCTTTGTTTTTGCATAAATGTTCTTCCATTGCTTTTGAAAGAGTTTCCATATCCGACAGTCGTTTTTTTTCATAGTACTAATCCTGAGACAAATATCCTCCCATTTAAATTTTGCAAGGTAGTTTCAAAACAACACTCCAGAAAATTTATTTTTTTTCAAGAATTGTATGATTTACGAAATGCACTAAACCCTATATTTCTTATGTGAACACCCTCCAGTAGTCTTGTTTATTTATGAAACTGTCTCTATTGACTAAATAAATGGATGTAGCAAAGCTTATGCTTGCAGTAAGTTTAGACGTCATTTTGTGACTAAAAGCACAGACAAGTTCATTTTATGTTTAAAATCGAGCTTGATGTCCCATCGTAAACGTGTGAGATGCTGTCTCCTTTATTAAAAATCTGATCCAGTGACGAGTAGACTAGGAGATGGGGTTGACAAGTCATGTCTCATTTTTCTTGAAAGCTGGTTCTGTGCAGAGAACAGCACAAGCAAGGCAGAGACTGCTAACAGCTGTGTGCATACTGGACTAACATTTGGTTGTGATATATTTGAAATTAATTGCCCATGTCTCTCAAGTTGGTACAATTGCATCTTCGTGCGGTAGTGTACTTTATCATTCATGTTCAGGCACTGCAATAAAGGACCCTGAAACTCCATTATTAAGACTGAATAATTTGAGGAGCACTAGATTACATTGAGTGGGATGTGGAGTCTGCAGTGGCAGTGGATTCATGATCGGAAAATTAAGAGCTTGAATCTAAAGCTCCTGGTCTAAGCTATTAAGTAGAGTGGGTTGCAGTAATTCGTAGTCAGTTTGTCTGTGCTTCGGGATATAGAGGTGGAAAGCTTGCTTTCTGCAGCCATAGATTTTTGATGTGATTAAAAGAATGGCACAGATATTCATAGCGAATGAACCAAGCACAGTGTGCATATTTTGAGTGAAGGGGGTGGATAGAGGGCTGAAGAAATAATTGATACTGTCCTTTTTACATCTAATGGCTCTTGTTCAAAAGTAACTCTCTGCATGAAAAAGTAGTCACTATGTTCCAGAAAGTCAGTTGCTTACTGTTACTCCTTTGAGTCAAGGTTTAATCTTTCAGAGGCTACTTTTATTAAATTTCAGTAGCTGCTCTGAATGTTTCCTTACTGCAAAACTCTGGTATTTAAATTCTAACTACATGTTATTAGCATAGCACATATATAATGTGCTGTAGAGCTGGAGAGTGAAAGATGGTGTGTTTGATCCATGTTAAATTCTATGCAAAGGATGTTTGATGTGGCTTGAATAACTTGACCATCCACAAGGTGCTTTTGAATTTGCAGCCCCTTAATTTGGAACAAAGGTGATGGTTGTAACAAAGGAATGGTGGGGGGGATGAGGTGGGAAGTGCCGGAGGTTGCTAGATTGAGTAGTTTGGGAACAAGGGATCAAAGGTGGATATGAAGATGTATTTTAGCAGGTCAATGGCAGTAAGTGTCACCACAGACAGAGAGCTAGATATTTGGGCATGACTGAACTAGAGTTGGAAAGCAAGGATGAATGGAGAGGATCCAAAAGAAGCAAAGGGCAAGGGATAGGGCCAAAAAGAGAAAGAATAGTTATTCATTCACAAGATGTATGTGTCTCTGGCTTTGCTAGCATTTATTCTCTTAAGTGATGGTGAACCACCTTCTTGAACCACTGCAGTCCATGTGGTGCAAGGAAATACCCAGCAGGCTGGCACCTCTAGATTATAAAGGAATACATGCTCCCCATCAACAGCAGTCAGAACACATGGGATTTTAAAAGAAAAAGCTAAGATGACTGGGCAGGTGGAGTCATGGAGGTGACCAGTTATCTGTCTTGACTTGGAAGAAATGTGACTGTTGAAAGTTCATTATTATACAAGGCAAGCTGCAGTAACCCAGTTCAAATCAGCATTTATTGCCCATCCCTAATTGCCCAGAAGGCAGTTAAGAGTTAACCACGTTGCTATGGATCTGGAGTCCCCTGTCGGCCTGACCAGGTAAGGATGGCAGTTTCCTCCCTCGAAGGCCATTAGTGAAGGGATGCATTTTTCTGACAATCGCCAATAGACTCATGGTTATTATTCAACTGTTGATTCCAGATTTTTATTGACTTCAGATTCCACCCATCTGCTGTGGTTGGAATTGAACCCAGGTCCCAAGAATATTACCTGAGTCTTTGACTTAATAGTCTAGTGATTAATACCACTAAGCCATTACTTCCCCTTGAATAAAATAAGTATTGGGTGAAGAGTTGCAAAAATATTTTCTTTTTGAAAGGGGAGACATTTGTGATGTAATTGACGTTAATTATTTTACTCAGAGCTTGCTAATTGTGAAGCCTAACAACTTTCTCTGTTGACATGTAATTGGAAAGTAATGTTAAGCTCTGAAATCTACCAGGCACCTTTTGTGTATGTTGAATTAATATGCAGAAAAATTAAGAGTGCATTCTGATTTGTTTTTGCTAAGTCAGAGATTTGGCATTGACTCAATTTAACTGACCATCTGCCATCTGAATTATTCATGTCCTTTCGCTTCCATTGTTTCCCTAGGTGCAAAGTTACACTTTTCCCAGTCCTTTTGCCAGACCACATTTCAATAATGTTGCATACACTGGAGTTAATGTAGTGTGGATCAATGTCAGATCAGCTGTTGTCTCCATGACATTAGGGACTTCTGCTCCAAGTCAATGTATTTCTGTGTTAGCATTTTTCTTGTGTGTGCAGAATGTTTCATATCCCAAAACTAAACTCCAAATGCTTGAGGGAGTTCCATCTTTGTATTCAGTGACCGTTGCACAATTTTGCACATTTGGTTTTTAACACCATTTATTGGCTGCAGCGTACTATTCTGTTTAGAAATAACTAAATGTGACCTGTACAATTCCAGCTGTTGTTTCAGAGCCAAAAAGACACTAAATGAATATCTACAATGAAAATACTGATTTTAATAATGAAAAGATTTTAAACCAAGGCTTGCTTACTGCTCGTAGTTTTTTAAACAGTTCTATTCAGGGCTGTAAAAGGTGAGAACTGCTCAATCTAATTTCACTGGTATCCGCATAGTGCTCTATCTATCCTTCTATATTATTGCTGCCTGACAGCTCAGTATTGTAACTTGTTATTAGATGATAGCTGACAGCTGCAGCAAAACATCTAGGATCTTGTCAGAAGCATGGCATTAAATTTATATCTCAATTCACTGATAGTGCAGTGAAGTCACTTAACTGCTGCTAACAGTATCAGTCTATAAAGGGACGTGATCGTAATAGCAATTTTTCCATGATGTGCTAAATTTTGTGCACAAAGTGGGGCTGGAATTTGTAGCTTAATGATGGATGGTGCTACAGAACAATGTTACAGTGATAAACTATGCTTTTGTGTCTCTTTCTTTGACTTGAAAGAGCAGAACAGAGTTTCTGGGGTTGGGAAGGGGTGAATTGCAAAAGATGCCTTATCTGACTATAGAACTGTAGAATCAGTGGCTTGTTTGCCCTTGAGTAAAATGTATATTTAAAAAGAAATGCATGAAGCTTGACGTTATCATGGCAAAGGACTCGTGGATAAGACATTTTCAATTTTAATGGCGTTTGAAGTAGTTTAAAGGGCCTTCAGTAGTAGACTTTGTCTTTGTTTTTGTACCACAAATGCAACGTCATTGCACTTGGAGTTATCAGAAATGACCTACATTTGGTCATTTTACTGACAACAAATCATTGTCAAGAAACTCTAAAATTATAGGGGTGTTATGTTTAATATTTTAAGTGTTTTGCACTCTGTTTAATTGTAATCTTTCAGGAAGAGTTTTTGAGCCACTTTGTCCTAGTTTCTATGTTGTGATTGTAGTTACGCCCGTCTGCTATGACAGCAAGAGTATTACTCTCTTCTCCTTTTACTGAACACTTCCCCTCGTCCCTCTCTTAGACATGCACACACAGACAGCTGGACCCTGGGAAGCACCAAGGATTAGACAGACCTTGGTATTCATGTACACTGGGCCCTAAAGGTTTCAGAAATTGTAAAGTTTTTAAGAAACATGTGGGGTACTTGCCTTTATTAGCTGAGATGTAGAGTTTAAGAGCAGGAAGGTTATCCTGGCTTATGAACTATATAAAACGTTGGTTAGGCCACAGCTAGAGTACTGTGCGCAGTTCTAGAATCCACATTATAGGTGGGATGTGATTGCACTGGAGAGGGTGCAGTATAGATTTACCAGAATTTCATCTGGGCTGGACAGTTGTAATTTTGAAGCGAGATTGGTCAGACTGAGTTTGCTTTCCTTAGAGCAGAGGAGACCGAGTTAGGGGTGGTGAGATTGAGATGTATAAAATTATAACGAGCAAAGCCCACGTAGACAGGAAGATTTTGATTTATTATTGTCACCTACTGAGATACGGTGAAAAGTATTGTATTGTTTTGCTAACCAGACAAATTATACCATACGTTAGTACATCAGGGTAGTCAAACAGAATGCAGAATATAGTGTTACAGCTGCAGAGAAAGATCAACTCGAATATATGGGCAGTTTGTTCATAAGTCTGATAATTGGGGAAGAAGCTGTTCTTAAATCTGTTGGTGCATGTTTTCATACTTTTGTATCTTCTGCCCGAGGGATACAGTACCTCTTAGTAGAGCAATCAGTGATGTTGGGTGTAGATTTAAGGCCAGGGGCAGAAGCTTTAGAGGGGATGTGAGGAAGAAATATTTTCATTGAGAGGGTGGTGGGAAACTGGAATTCATTGGCTGTAAGGGTGGCAGAAAACATAGGGAAAAGCATGCCCCTCACAGATTACCAAATGCATAATTTAACAAGTGACTAAACCCATACATACGCACTTGAATTCTTTGTGGATTAATACTTGACTGAAACTAATCATGTTTTTCATTAACCTGGTAAGTTTTGCTATAAATTTCTTTCATAACTTCTGGATTTGTACCATTTTCAAGGTGGAAAGGAACAGTGATATTCATCTAAGTTTGTCAATGGAAATAATGTTAGACTGTGGCTGTCATAGATTGCCTGATGACCACATGCAATAAAGTTGAGTAATTAACATTAAGGAGTCGTCTTCCAGTGCTCCAGTGATTGCATGCTATGTCTGTGATTGCTTGTACAATTGATCAATATTTACAGCATAACATCAAGTTGGTTTGCAGCTGCATAGTTGAAGGTTACTGCTGCTTCAAATCAAGGTCAGGCTGTTCATTTGAAAGTCGGTATTGGCCATAATATGAACAATTGCGTACAGGTTAATAAAACGAAACATTTGTGAGGTGTGTTTAAATTGCAGTTTTACTTTTTCTATGTTAACTTTATAATAAATAAAATGTACATGTAAAGACTGGAACTCTGTCCCACAAATGGCCGTGGAGCTGGATGAGTTGTTAATTTTAAATCTGAGATTAGTTTTTGTTTGGCAAAAGTATTAAAGGATATGGGTCAAAGGCAGGAATATGGAGTTACACATAGATTGGCCATGATATAATTGAATGGCAGAACAAGCTTGAGTGGCTGAAAGGCTGAGTCTTATTCCTAGTACCTGCTGCAGAATGATGGACTTTAATCTTTGGGAGGTGAGCTCCCTTCAGCATCAATGAGATGCACCTCATAAATACGCTTTCGATATCAGTGTCTGCTTAGCCAGGCACTCGTCATTGAATCTTTGCAAAACTGGAAAGTGGTAAAACTGACAAGTCTCTTTTTTCGAGATAAGATCTGAGAGAACTCCTCCTCCCCACCCCCCACCAACATCTCTCTTCATTTAACCTCCCTGATGTTGATTTAAGGTTGAGTGGAAGTTGGGGGAGGATTTAATTGAAAGACAGTTGGTCTGACCTAGTAGAATTGCCCGCAATTATGGAAGGTTTAGGTGAAGCAGATACAGAGGAAGAACATTTCTAATTGTGAGAGTGCAAAACAGGACATAGTTGATGTAAGATAGTCATCATGAAACCCATTTGGGAATTCAGAGGAAACCTCTTTCCAGAAAGGTGGTGGGCGTATGGAAATCACCTCTACCACAGAGTGTGATTGAGGTGAATATTTAAGGGGGGCTAGTTGAGTATACGAGGGAGAATGGAATGAGGGGGTTTTTCCAATAGTGCATACAGGCTGGCACAGACTAGTTGGGCTGAATGGCCTGTATGTTCTGTGTAATTTTGTAACTTTGCATGTTAAACCTCCTTCAGCCTGTGAAAACATGGATTTTCAGAAACCAGGCATCACCTTTTTTGTAAAAAGGCCCAAATGCTGTGAATCACCAAACTTCATCGCCACCAAACCAACATCCAGTACTGTAGGTGGGTGAACAGTATGCTTTCTACAGTAAGCAGATGGTATGGCTATGTCAAGATGAAATGATTGTTTTAGTGTTTGCATCCTCCTTCATGGAGTAAAGTTTTATAGTATACTTTAGGATTTATTTTAAATAGTTTTCTAACCAGTGTTCCTCAATATGTTCTGCTGAGCAAGTTGTTTGAGAAGTGACCAGAGGAACCAATCTGAGCCTTGCCCTTGTTGACAAAATGGATTAATACACAGACCATCAATGCTCCTAGCCAAAAAAACACACACTCACCAACTTGATTTTCCAAATTTTATTTTGCTTTTGGCATTCTCACCTTGGGTGTGCAGTGGACTTGTTTTCTGGATGTACAGTTTGGTGGTTATGTCCTTGATGAGCAGATAGAGTTCAAATCTTGTTGGTTCGCGCCAGAAAGTTTAAAAGGAAGGCATGTGATTGTGGTTAACAACCAAAGAAACAGGACACTCTCCATTCAAACTGGGCTACAAGGATTCTAGTTTCACAGTGTAGGTTGATTCATCATGTTCTCTAAGGGGGTTTGGCAAGCCGCACCGCTCTGAGGTGAATGACATAAGGCTCAGCACCATCTGTCCACAGGGACAGAGAATTTGAGATTGCAGGGATAGGGTAGGGGATGGTCTTCGGAGGGTCGCTGTGGACTCTATGGGCTGAATGATCTGCATCAACACTGCAGGGTTTCTATGATTTCTAGTGTCCACATGCTGTGTACTGTACTGGCAGTCCTGGGGTTGTGAATGGGTTTCTTTAATGGTTTTTAAATTAAATTTAAAATGACATCACTGTATGGATTACATTTGTATGTCAGATGTTCATAAATCGGGGACCCCTGTATACTATTACCATTTTGATATCTGAAAATGTCGCGCTAGCTTATTTCACTGATCCATACCATGGAAATATTATAAACATAATGACTGTTCCAAATATGTATGCATTGCGATGTAAAGCTGTTAAACTGTATTCTCAGAAATAGTAGGAACTGCTGATGCTGGAGTCTGAGATAACACAGTGTGGAGCTGGATGAACACAGCAGGCCAGGCAGCATCAGAGGAGCAGGAAAGCTAACGTTTCAGGTCCTGACCCGAAACGTCAGTTTTCCTGCTCCTCTGCTGCTGCCTGGCCTGCTGTGTTCCTCCAGCTCCACACTGTTAAACTGTATTCTCCCCAGGTCCTATATCCTGTGATGTTTAATACCTTTCTTGGTCCTTTACTGATCAGTGCATTGAGAATAGGAGTCAGGAGGTTTTGCTGCAGCTGTACAGGACATTGGTTAGGCCACTACTGGAATACAGTGTTCAGTTCTGGTCTCCCTGCTACAGGAAGGATGTTGTGAAACTTGAAAGGGTTCAGAAAAGATTAACAAGGATGTTGCCAGGGTTGGAGGGTTTGAGCTATAGGGGGAGTCTGAATAGGCTGGGGCTATTTTCCCTGGACTGTTGAAGGCAATGGTGTTACGTTATAGATGTTTAGAAAATCATGAGGGGATAGGGTGAATAGCCAAGGTCTTTTCACCAGGGTGTGGGAGTCCAAAACTAGAGGGCATAGGTTGAAGGTGGGAGGAGGAAGACTTAAAAGGGACGTGACGGGCAGATTTTTCACACAGAGGATGGTGCGTAATGCAATGAGCTCCCAGAGGAGGTGGTGAAGGCTGGTACAATAATAACACATAAAAGGCATCTCGATGGGTACGTGAATAGGAAGGTTTTAGAGGGATATGGGCCAAATGCTGGCAAATGGGACTGAATTAATGTAGAATATCTGGTTGGTATGGACGAGTTAGACCAAAGGGTTGGTTTCTATGCAGTACAACTGGCTCTGTGAAGCAATCTAACGTTCTCAGTTTTGAAATTTCAGTAACTAAATCTTGACAGAATTCTAAGGATTCACCACCCTCTGAAGAAATTCCTTTACATCTCTGTCCTAAATGGCCATTTGTAGTTCCGAGACTATATGCCTTGACTCTGCTCCCCCAGCCAGGGAAGCATCCTTCCTGTTACCACTGTCAATTTTTATAAGAATGTGGTATACTGATATGAGTCACCTGTCATTCATCTAAACTCCAGAGAGTACAGGGCTCTTGTGGTGCAGTGGTAGTGTCCTTTCCTCTGGGCCAAGAGGCTTGAATTCAAGTCCTACCTGCTCCAGAGGTGTGAAATAAAATTTTTAACAGGTTGATTTAAATAGACTGGGCCTGTAGGCATTTTTAATCTTTTGCTCCTAGAACAAACTCTCAATCTCAGGAATTGGTTTTGGTGAACCTTCTTCATACTCCCTTTGTGGTTTTCCATGGGTAAGGGGACCAAACCGATACACTACTCCGGGCATAGTCTGACCAAGGCCCCATATCTTAATTGCACTTCCATGTCAACTTTGTGACTTGTGAACAGTACACTCCAGTCCCTTTTTGAAATTCAACTCATTCCAGCTTATCACAATTTAAGAAATAACTTTGTATTTCTGTTTTTCCTCCCAAAATGGATCACCCCCCATTTCTCCACATTATATTCCATAATCTAATATCCACATGTAAAATAGTCTGATTTTAGTACGTTGTTGACAAATGATGGCTGACAGATGATGTGCTAACATCTTGTTGGGAAGTGATGCAGAAGAGTTCTCCCTAAGAACATGGGCACTTTGACTTTGGTACTTCATTTTTTTTTTTCGGTACTTCAGGAATGTTGAATATAGTTATCTTTTGGGTGTGGGGAGGAGGGTGGGGAAACATGTTGAAATCTGTTGTGTTCCTGTGATGTGCTTATAAATTTCCTGATTTGTTTTGGTGACAAAATGATGTGGACTTGGAGACTAGAAGGGGAGAACCGTTACTTCCTTCCTTACTTTAACACCGTATGGACCCCAGTGAAATAACTTAAAAGATTGCAA
Source organism: Rhincodon typus (assembly GCF_021869965.1). NCBI lineage: Eukaryota > Metazoa > Chordata > Chondrichthyes > Orectolobiformes > Rhincodontidae > Rhincodon > Rhincodon typus. The sequence continues at coordinate 118 of NW_025968478.1, read as the reverse complement.
AATTTCCAGTTCTTTACAAGATAGGCAACGAAGCCAGAGTACACAGAGGAAAATAAAATACTTGAGAATGCTGGAAAATTTGAGCATGTCTGGCATCATCTGTGGAGAGGGAAACCGT
>NW_025968477.1:0-24747 GCF_021869965.1 Rhincodon typus | reverse complement strand
CTCCTTCATCCATGTTCTATCTGCCTCCCCCTTTCTCCCTATTTATTTCAGAATCCCCTTCCCTTCCCCCATTTCTGAAGAAGGGTCTAGACCCGAAACATCAGTTTTCCTGCTTCTCTGATGCTGTTTGGCCTGCTGTGTTCATCCAGCTCTACATCTTGTTATCTCAGACTCTCCAGCATCGGCAGTTCCTACTATCTCTGGGCTTCAGAGGTGTTTGATTTTGTGATCGGTTTGAATGTGATTTGGAATGGGAAGCTATTTATGCTGTTTAAGAGCAGGTTGTTTGAGTGGTGGAAAATTGGCCAGACATGTAGCTTCTTAAAGGGATGGGGGTGATATTGGCATGAGGAAACTGCAATTCTGGGCCAACCAATGCTGACAGCTTTTGGACAGAGAAGACAAAACACACCAAATCAAAGAGTGAAGTTTACAATTAGCATTGGCTGCACGATCACCCTGGGTCAAAGCAATCAGTTTAAAATGCCAATCTGGAAGAGATTTTAGGTTTCTGGAATAACAATGTTTTTAAAATAACCAATCATTACTTACAAATATTTTCAGTAACTGCCATGCCCTCACTTACAGCTACACAATAAACTGTTACTTACAAGTTTACAACCTAACTTTCACTTTCCTTTTTACCAAATTCTCATACGTTGAGAAAGGAAATGTAATTACGTCTTCCAACAAAAATGTAGTGAATAAGTAAGGTGAATGCGCAGAATACATCCTTCCATGCTATAAAAACAATCCAGGCGTGAATTGAAACCTCACAAATATTAACATTGGGAAGAAATTAAAATCTATCAAACCATCTATCCAGCATAACTACAGAGCTGTATACCTGGACATATCAAATACTATGGAGTATATTGTTGACTTTCCCTGCCTTGATCTCTAAAACAGGAAAAAGCATTGTCCTGTGCCACCTACGATATGGTTATTTCACACTGCACTTCAGTAAAAAGCTGATTGCACAAGAAAACAGCCCTGAAGTAGGGGGCATTTTTAAAAAAAAAATAGGGTAAAAGTCAAGCAGTGATGATGTTCGCACATTACGCCATGTTTATCTTTCATTGGAATTCAAACCAACTGGACAAAACAAAATGATCAAAGGATGCAGTTGAAAGAAACACAATTAAAAATGAAATACTAAATAATGATCGTCTTTGTTTCACTGGACAAGAAACAAGCAGCTTTTCTGTCAGTAATTTATTTATAGACGGCTGCTTCTCTTTTCACAGTTCCCTTCAATAACCACAACCTGAGACACAATACATGTGTTTCCAGCTGCATGGCAGATCTTTTTAGCTGTGACATAGACAAATGCCTTCACAGACCTGTCTTAAAAGCGCAAATGCTGGAGTACATTAAGATTCACCAACAACTCGTTTTCACACCCCGTTGGTTTTTGAACTGGAAAAGCAATCAAAGGGTGTTGCCACTAAATTATTCACCAGTCAGCCTGCCTTTCACACATGTATTTTCCATTACAATTGTACTGAAAATTTTATCCATTCATTACGATTTAAGAAATAATATAACTTCCTACAAAAAAAAGCTTGATCATTCATCCAGATCGACAGCCAAAACTTGATCTTTACGATTTAGTGAAAAGACATCAAAATACATTTGAAGGTGAGATAACTCAGAAAGATTGCTAACTGTTTTTGGAAAAATACAACTGAAATATATTTTTGGTATGGAAATGGTGACTGCTGCTAAAGCCGACAGTGCTAAGCTACTCCATTGAAGAATGCTGCTTTCCATTCAGATATGAACAGCAAGTATTTTCAGTCCTGCATAGAATGTATTCTATACTATTGTAGCCAAGTAACAATAAAGATTATGGGCTATTGTCTGGTTACATCAATGCTTTCTGACATGCTCCATAATAGGATAATCTACCTTGCAACTTCTCTTTGCACAGGGTGCATCCCATTTGTAAACCCAGTCACTCCCAAATTGTTGTGACATCAGCAAAGGATCCAGCAATATCATAGAATTTTGACCCGTTAAATTGAATTATTGTATAACCAGACTCCTGCAAAGCTAGCAACTCATATTTCTTGTATTAAAGATCTAGTTGAAACTATTCTAATAAGCAAATAATTATGATTTCAGTACAAGTAATTCTAACAGCGATCAGCACAAATCTGAATTTCACTAAATGACCTCTCAAATTATTAGCTGTTTCTTGAAATTAATCCTGAGGCATTTGTGATCTTATCTCCTAGTCTTCACTAATTATTTGGTAAACATTTAGCGTTTCCTATGCTGCATAAAAATGTCAAAGCAAGTCGGCAGTGTTTAAGAAATGTGTCATATTTTGAGTCAAACTTGGTCTTCCAGGAATGGTAGCCAATAATTAGCATCTCCTGCTTTATTTGCACAGATATGACAATATTTAGGTACAGTGTTCTTGAATATTATAAATAACTACAATTTTGGTTAAAACAAAATCAAGCCATACCTGCCATCCCTGTGAGCAGCTCCCCCTTCAGTTACTGTCTTCACAAATATTCCGAGCTTTTCCAAGCCCATATCAGCTCCAGCTCCCATACCAATGATACTGATACCCAGGCCATCACCATCTACAGCCAGAAAGAAAGGTTCAATTCAGTTGAGGAAACAGTCTACATACACAGTACTTTCAACAGAATAAAATATCCCAAGCTACGTTAAGTAGTGAGAGCCTTAAGGAATGTATACCAAGCAAAAGTTATGAGAAGATTTTAAGAGGATGACTGACAGCGTAGTCAAGTACATCAGATATTAATCGGACATTTGAAGATGGACAAACATTTGGCAGGGTGGAAAGCCAAGGAAAATAATTCCAAATCTATGGAAAGATGATTTAAGTGTAATTCTGTGAATGTTATTCAAGATGGAGGCGGGAAATGGGTGCACTGTAGGCCAGATTAGGGAAATGAAATGCAACTGTCTGCATGGAGTTTGCACATTCTCCCCATGTCTGCGTGGGTTTACTCTGGGTGCTGCAGTTCCCACAGTCCAAAGATGTGCAGGTTAGGTGGATTGGCCACGCTAAATTGTCTGTAGTGTCCTGGGATTTGTAGGCTAGGTGGATTAGCCATTGGAAATGCAGGGTTACAGGAAAAGGGTAGGGCAGGTGTGTCTGGGTGGGGTGTTGTTAGGAGGTTCAGTGTGGACTCAATGGTCCGAATGGCCTGCTTCCATACTGCAGGCATTCTATGACAAACTAAGGAATAACACTGAAGGGGGCTGAAACAGTCCTGATGGTCTGGGTGGCTTCCTCCTGTTCTATAACCACTCTATGATTCAATGAATAGGATGAAATGAAGTCACAGAAAGTTTTGTAGGCACGATTTTGCTAGGTAACTAGAGTAGGCCAACAAATACAGTAGAAAAGAAAGATAGGATATGTGGAATAGAATTTGGACGAGGTGGAGCTTGTGTCAAAGGAACTGGGAATTAACGGTATTAGCAAAGCGGTGCCTAGAGGCGATGAAAGCATTAGTGAATGTTTCAGAAGGAATGGGTGGAGGGTAGGGGGTTAATGTTCGATCACAGGTGAGCTATGTTACATGTGAAAGATGGAGATATTGAAAACAAATCTAGTGTGAGATTTGAAGATTTGTTCAGGGACAAGCATGATGCTGATGTTGCATTCTGTGTTGTCGCATATTGACAATAAAAGGCTGCAATTAACTGACAAATTAGAAGGGGGTGGGAGGGAGGTGTGACCATGCATGAAGAAACTGCAGTGATAGAAAGAGAAACAGCTGCAAAAAAATGCACTAGTTGTGGTGGAGCAGGAAAGAATGGAACCATAATGGGGCAACAGTATGGAAGACAGTCAGTAGAGTTGACAGGCAGAAGGTGCAGAGGGGTTAACAGTTCTTGTTGTACCATGGAGTAACACCTCCAATCAACTTATCAATACAGCCTCTCAATTTGCCATAGGTTTTGTGGAAATATTATATAAAACTAAAAAGCAGAACATATTACTTTAAAATGCAGAACAAATTTTATCTCCATGCTCTGTTGCCTTGATGCTCTATCCTCTAAACGCCTTGCATCTAAAAAAAAACGCATTTTGTCTCATTTCCCTGTGTGTCACATAATATAATATAAATATATACGAAATACATATAGGTTTCTCTGTTCTTTGGAATTTTCTGTGCGAAATATTAGATTACATTAATATCATTTTAAAAGTTTTGTGAATGTATGTTACAATAACTAACTTATAATGTTGAAACAGATAGTTGTTGAAATTCAACAACTGTTTCGGCAATTTATACCAATGTTATTAAAAGTTGGTGGAAATGGTTCAATATTTCATCTGCTGGCCAGTAATAGTACACTCATAACTTCATGTGTCCATCAAGTCCATGTTATATTAATCATTTTCACAGCCTGATAACAAGACACCAAAATTAGAATGAAAGCAAAGTATTGCAGATGTTGGAAATCTGAAATAAAAACAGAAAGTATTGGAGAAACACAACATGTTTGGCAGTATCTCCACAAAAAGTAAGCACCCTATGGAACATTATAACCTGTCTTAAAGTTATTATCTTCAAGACAAATAGAGGTAAGAATAGATTAATATTTTGGAGCTCCGCTATAACTTACCCTTTTCAAGTTCCACAGGAAAGAGATCCAGCCTTTCCACACGTTTTTCCAGTTCATACTCTGCTGATGCTGCCATGGGATCCACATCATCATTTCGTCTGTCATAGTCCTCATTGGAATAAGTAGTGAATACCTAGCAGAACAATATTGACATTTTTAATAGTAAAATAAGCGATGAAACGTACATCCACATGTGTAGCTTGAACCTGTCCTTGTCAAATAACTGATGTTCGAATAATCAAAAGGCAACAGGAATCTTACTGGCATTAACAGTTGGCTTTGCACATGGCTTAACTCTCTCACAGATCAAGCTTTTCACTTTACACCTTCATGGTCCTCAGTTTGTTTAAACAGCCTAAGAGAAAGATCTTTCTTTCTGTGCCCTTTATAGCAACCTCACAAACATTTAGAAATACAACCAGATTTAATTGAAGTGGAAGGAAAGTCGGGTAGGCTTCAGTGCACACACGCAGCATCCCTCACTCAATAAAGGGAAGTTAGGAAATTGTGTCATAATTAAGTTACTTCTAGAAATGTGTTAAAAAATTTGCTACTCTTAAAATATTACAAAAAAACTTGCAATTTATGCAGTGCCTTTCACCAACACAAGACAATAAAAAGGACTCTACAGCCAATGAAGCAAAGGCAATGCTGTAAATGTAACAAATATGATAGCCGCTGTGCTCATAGCAAGATTCCACATGCAATCAAAATGATAAACAACAACAAAAACAAAGTTGCTGGAAAAGCTCAGCAGGTCTGGCAGCATCTGTGAAGGAGAAAACAGAGTTAACGTTTCGGGTCCAGTGACCCTTCCTCATTAACTCTGTTTTCTCCTGCACAGATGCTGCCAGACCTGCTGAGCTTTTCCAACAACTTTGTTTTTGTTCCTGATTTACAGCATCCGCAGTTCTTTCAGTTTTAATCGAAATGATAATGTCCAAAAATGACCAATAATAACTCAGCTCTAGCAACAGGGCTCATTTCTCTGCAATGCTTTAACATAGTACCACTGGATCTTTAAAATCTGCCCAGGAGGCTAGTAGGACATTTTTTGACACTAAAAAAATCTCTAGCAGTGAAGCATTCCCTCGGCCCCGTAGAGATTGTAAAGCCTGGATAACATGCTTAAATCTCTGTTGAACTTGAACCAGCAACCTTCTGGCTCAGAGGTGAGAATGACACAAATGAGCCAAGACAGAAAAGGCTAACGGTCATGATTCCAATTGAAATTGATCTTCAATTCAGTCCTTGTCCACCTTTCACTGCATTAATCAGAAATCATTAATGAAAAGAAACAATTTTTCAAGCCCTCGTTTCCTAAATTTATGTAAGTAATAATTATATTTCTAAACATGTAACATGCATTGAATAATATCCACAAAGGATTAAATGGAGACAATGGATACCTAAAGTAATTGAGAGGCAGGGCGTAAAACAGCACTGATACTGTTTCTAATGTTGTCGGGCTAGTGTCGTTATCTGACATCCAGGAGACCTGGCTTCAAGTCCCACCTGCTCCAGAGCAGTATGATAATATCTCCAAATAGGTAGATTAGAGAAAATAAAACAGCACTAACACATTTTTAAAGACCAATGATCCAACAAAAAGGTCAGTATACAGGCATACAAATAGGTGGAAACATCAGATCGTAATTTTTTATGATAAATGCTTACTGCGGCTGGAATGTTAAAATCACCATTTTACAAATTTTTCAGAGGTTATGAAACTTCTCACAAAAAGATTAAATTTCCCGATTTCACGAAACAACATAACTTGAGGTTTTTGAGTCCATTGTTGAGTCATAATTGGGAGAAATAACACATCCAACAACATCACATGTGGTAGTTCACATAAACCATGTTTACGTATTACTACGGTATGATACAAAATCTGATGAGCATTACTAATGAGTTTTGTTCCATCATGAAAACATGTGGAATGCAACCTAGGATCAAAGGAAAAGAAGGTTACACTCATACCCTGAGGTGCAGAGAGATGAGAGGAAATACACATGGAACGTAAACACCATCATCAACCAATCAGGCCGAAGTGGCCTCTTCCGACACTGTACATTCTATATAGCTCTATTTTGCATGCCATACTGCCTCAGAAACTTTCAGCAGTAGCTGTGATGCTAGCATTTGTATTATCATACATTGAGATCTGATCAATCAACAGATGCAGTTGGAGAAACATGTATGTGAACTGATTATTAAGATTTCACTTCAGGACATCATTGCCACCTGCATGGCTTTCTATAAAGCCAGAAAAGTGTTAGAAATTGCTGTTGTCCTCCGGGTTAATTAGTCTAACTAGTGGATAAGTACAGAAGCCTTCTTTCACCTAATGGCCACTTAAACTGATTGGGGTTATTCGCACATTCCTATTTTATTTAGTATTTGCATACATTTGTTGCAAGTCTTTACATGCATAGATGATTTTCTTTTGTGCCACTGTTGTTGTCACGATGAGGGAGTTACCATGGTTACATCCGTGGATCTATCTATGGAAAATTGCTGGTCGCAGTTTACTGAGCCTGCTTTAATTTGATGCTCAAGATGGGGGCATGTTAGAATGAAATGAGAACTGGTGGCAAACTGGGAGAGGGAACACAGCTCCTTTCAGAATTGAACATTTATGTCTGTCTGTAAAAAATGTTCCACTGTGTTTTATATTGGAATATGGAAGAGATAGCTAAAATACTGAGGTCACTCATTCACCAGTAGATGCACAGTGACGTATTGCAGTACAGCGTGTTCCAGAAATTCACAAATTTATCATAGATGTTTGCAATTCTATGACCAGCACAATTGCTAAGATTTAGTCAAATGTAATTCACAACTGAGTATATTAAGACCTGTGTTGGTTTGCAGAAAAAAATTAGCATATTAAGGTTGTGAAGAATCAGATTGTATTTGTGTTGAACTATATCTAAACCCCACTCTGAGATTAGAGACCTCATGCAGAAGGTCAGGGTGAGGGGGTCCCTAAATCACTGTGTGTTGCCCAGATAGACACACTGATTTAAGGAGGTCACCTCTTACATCAGGCAAGCCCTCAGCTGGATACAGGCACTAGGCTTCTCCCCGTTTGCAAAACCTGACTGAACACAGGTAATGTGTAAAAGCTGAATGGTACAGGGCCGCAGTCTTGCTATTATATTTAAAGTACTCACTCATCTCCTTGGAGTAGACAGGCAGATTTTCCACTGTAACACCTCAGAAAAAGCCAAAAATGGGCAGTTACAGCAAATTTGGATTGAGCAACCGATCAACATCTGACTTTAACAAACCTGATTTGACATAAAGCCTCCGGTTTTCGTTTGGGTTAAATTCCTTCTTTAATCTGTCTTTGTGGAATCTTAGCACTACACTAGGGACCCCTGGCATGATAATACCAAGTGTTAAGTCCATGTTCCTAACCATTTATATGCACCTCAAATACATGACATGAAATAATCTTAGCATTAATGGCTCCACCACTTACACATCAACACAAAATAATTATTTCCAAAACACTAGTATTATGATCCCAGCTAATGGTATTACTGGACAGATCCCAGAATAGACCTGATGTTTAATTTTTATAATTGGTTCATGAGGTGTTTAGCCATAGAAACATATTAACATGAGGCTGCAAATGTTCTTCAGCAACAGAATCTAAGTTTATTACGCCAAAGAAAAAGGACATCTACATGACAGAAAGATCTTAACACAAACAGCAAAATAGAATTTCAACCTGTTCTCAACACTACCCTTTCATTAATAATTAATTCCACAGACATTTCACTCCTATCACAACTTTTTAACTCAACTGACTTCTTCCATTTTCTTTTCCTTTATTTGTTGAGACAGTTTTATGATTCCTTTCTGATTTGACTGACAGGAATCTTTCACAAATCTAAACTTTTTTCTTTGCTATAGGGAGACTTTGTTCCATCCCACTGCTAGAAATAACACATATTAGATCGCATTGCCATACACTAACCTGACACTAACTTCAACTGTTGAAACCTTCCTGCTCCTCTGATGCTGCTTGGCCTGCTGTGTTCATCCAGCTCTACACCCTGTTATCTCGGATTCTCCAGCATCTGCAGTTCCTACTATCTCTGTTCAGTTTCAAACTTATTTTTGGTCAGGGAAAGTGACTTACAGATGTTTGTACTGACATTCTGTGACATCAAACACTAATGTACCCATATACATGACAGAAAGTTGGAAGATCTCCAACTTTCATTTCTACTTTGGGCATTCCAATTATACCTTCAGCCCTCTTACTGTCACCTTCCCTGTACTTTTCTTTTGCTCTCTGCATGTAGCTCCTGCTCTTCCTGCTCGATAACATCTGCTTCTGTTTCCATTTCTATCTTATGCACATGTGAGGATTCCAGATTCCTGATTGAAGCTTTGGATCTACTGTGAGCTCAATCTGGGGCATGACTACAACCCTGGAACTTTACTACAACCTGAAATATTCCAGTTCACCGGACCCGAAAGATTAACTCTTGATTTCTCTTCACAGATGCTGCCAGACCTGTTGAGCTTTTCCAGCAACTTCTGTTTTTGTTCCTGAAATATTACTGTTTCCTCTACTCCTGCATGCCATGTGGATATGATTGACTTTGCCTAAAAATGAGGCCATTTAAATATTTGATGGCTATCATGGCAAGAGCAGCATCTACATTTCTGACTCTGGGATGATGAACTTGGCATGGAACTCACTGAAAATCCAGTCAATATTCCCTGCCAGCTCAGAAAATGAATTCCCTTGCAATTTGCAGCAATATTTTCTGCGAGAATCAATGGCCATGCCCTCACTGCAGACTTCCTTCCACATCAGCTTATTGCCTTCACTCAAAATCTTACCCTTTTTTTGTTCTTCTGCGCTTACTGAAATAACTTCATTTAAAGCTTCCTATATTACTTCTTATCAAGTATTGATTTATTAAAAAATACATGCAAATACTCAGGAAAAACAATTTATTTATAAACCCGGTGCTACATTCAGTCACATAAAGCTTGGATGTGACTAGTGTTTTAAAAATACAGCCAAACTCGTGAAGTTTAAGGGAGTATTGATGCTGGATTACTCACATTATATGTGGGAAATTATACACGTGCTCCATTTTACATTTTAATACATTAGTTACTTTTTTTAATTGATGAAGGAACGTGGTTTATTTTAAGACCTGTTCTTCTTTGCTATTTTCTCTTTAGTAAAGCATAAATAAAGTCAGTAAAGCTTGTTTCTGTGAATCCTGAAGGTTTTCTCAGCTCACTTGATTACAGGAGTTTTCCCTCACACCTTGTCTTAGATTGTTGAGGACTCATTAATAGAGACTGACTGATATTATTCGTAAAAACTCATCTATTATTGAATCATACAGTTAACAGAGGCAGAGAAGGTGAATTAGATGGACCTTCTTGAGCTGGATATTATCATATTGACAAAGAATGATTTTATTTTGAGTATCACGAAGTTTTCTCTCCGGCAGTTCTAGCATGTTTTCTCGCACCATTCTCTCAAACTCGCCACATTAACCAGCTACCATGACCCTATGGTGCCCCTCTCGCCAGAGGCTACAGCAATTCCCCCACTCAACATAGCTGGAAGTTCTCACCAATACCAGGATTGCCTTGCACAGTTCATGATGTTTGACCCAAACATGACAGATAAAGGGAAACTGGCATCCTGCTTTGAGGGCAGGGATCTGAAGGACCTGAAGGATGGTATGATGCAGAGGAGGGTGTCCATTTCCCCCGGGGACCAGAAGAGGAGGCCTTCAGAGCCTGACAGCCTGGTCTGGTGTTGTCAATCAGGTCAGTGTAGTCTCAGCCTTCCAGAGGAACACCCAGCAGTGTAGGGGCTATGTACCACCATCTTCTCTCTGCTATCACACACTCATCAAATTTGCTACTGCACCACTTTCCACCCAGGTTCATGCTCCACCATTCTTGTTGTTGCCTGCAACATCTTCCCTTACTTGCTCTTGCCCAGCCAAACCACCCCACACCACTTACCTTACCTGGCTTGTGTGCTGCCAGTCAATCAGGACTCCTCACCAACTTTCCCCACGTGCACCACTATTAACTGCTGTGTCACTTGCTTTCATTTCACTTGATTCTTCTACATGTCTCATTCCAGGGGAAAACAGCACAGAATAGGGCAGAAAGAGCTGAGGCTCACTTTGAGGAGAACACCCTGAGAAGCTGAATGTCCAGGCACCAAGTCCCTAGACTGGTAATAGAGGCTGCCCTTGACCTACTGTGCCAGGACCCACTGTCTGAAGGGTCTCTCCCTTTAACTGACTGTGGACTACTCCCCTTAAACTTGGAGACATGGCCATTTACTTGGAGCACATGCTGTGCGTATTCCATGGTGTAGGTGTGAGACTGACAATAGCATGGAGTCATACTGCAACATGTCCACCCCTTTGACTGATGGCTGCTGACACCAATGACCAGCTTTCTGGCATTGTAATTGCACAAAAAGGCAAGTTAAAACAGAAATCCCGTGCAACCGCAAAATGCGAAAAAGCGAGGCAGGGCATGGGAAGACAAAGCAGGGATGCTGTGAGCAGGCAGGTGGCCACTAAGTGAGTGAGTGCTAAGAAAACAAGCGAGTAGCCCTGTGATGCAGTCTGGTCCAGTCCATGTGCTCTCTGCTTATCCCAGCAGACAAAGTGTCCCCATAGCATCATTCCAATGATAATCCCCAGTGCTTTCCAAGGTGCAGCATGAAAGAGCACAAGCATACCACAAGTGGATTGGAGATGTGCAATGATGATGCAGAGAGGCAGGTAAATGTTGAATACCAATGATCATGGACATGGGATGTGTGTAGCCACTAGTCATGGAGCATTCCCTGAAAGATTGGTGCTGGGTGTCCAAGATGAATGTCCAGAGGAGCGAGCAGTGAGCTAGAGTTGCCAAGTCATCAAGGTGCAGAGCTGGATGAACACAGAGTTGCCAAGTACCTGTTCTGACATTCAGATCAGGAATTCTTAGTGTCTAGTTTCTTTGTAGCGGGTGGTAGAATGAGAAAGCACCTATTCGTGAGGTGAGCTGAAGTTACAGTAATAATGAACAGTAATTCCCGTTAATAACGCCCCCCACCTCCTCCTCCCCACCTTGCCCCCCCCCCCCCCCCCCCCTCCCAACACACACACACACACAGCTCACCAGCAACAGTCGCATAATCGAGGTTTGGAAATTAGTTGGAAAACGTGACTTGTTGTTCCTGCTATCGCGAAAGACCTCGCTCAACTTATCACACTATTCTCCCAAATTTCTTGATATCGCCGATGGTCACTCTAGGCCTGCCATTGTTCCACCCTTAGTGTTCCTTTCATCAAGCAGTTCCTGTGTCTCCATGACTAATTTTTACACTGGAATGATAAATATCAACAATAAACTGTTCACAAGATCTTTCTCACATACAATCTCTCCTGCTCTGTTAGGAACTAGAGCAGAAGTAGGGGATATGGGTCCTCAACTCTGCTCTGCCATCCATTAAGGTCATGGCAGATTTCCTACCTCATTGCACCCCACTCCCAGTTCAGGATTCCCTTAAGCCTCTTTGGATTCAAACGTTTCTGTACTGCACACAAATGAATCTGTGATATACTCATCTGTTTTTGTCTTTTTGACAAAGCACTTGAAAATCACACAGTGTATGCATAATTGAGGCAAAACTGAGACAATCAAAACATCCTTGTATGCAGATTCTGCATCTCATTCTGTTTTTTATATAAAGTCTTCCAAAATGACACAACAGAGTCACTTAAACCTCAAAAGATCATCAGTCAACTTGACACAGTGTTCTCACAATGATGACAGCGAACAGGTACTTGAAGAAAGTTCAGGTGGGGAATCAATGACACCGTGATAAGATTTTGAATGCAGTCCCCTATTGGGAATGCGGCTTCATCAAATTTATTTTCTCATGAACAGCAATTTTGCACTATTGTCTCTGGCTGCTCAATTGGATTAACCTAAGTCATGAGCAAATTTTATTTAACACATTCAGCATGCCAAACCGATTGGTAGAAGTAATTAGTAACAAAGTAGCCTTTTTATTAACAATGATTTGCTGTTACAACCTGCAAGAAAAGAGTAAAAATAAGGGGACAAATGCATCTTTGAAGGGACAAAGCAGCAGACAGTCTAATCACTGACTTAACGGAATCACTGAGATGTACAATAGGTGGCCAATCTACTAATGTACTGCCAACACTTATTTTAACCTCAATTAGGTTTATGCAATAATTTTATTTGAAAGCCCAGTGAGAATTTTACTGCCCCACTCCCACCAGCAATTATAAAAAAGGGACCCAAGGGAGGAGAGAGAGTGCTCATAAAACAAATGATTGCTTTACACATCACATTCTCATTTGTTTTTGACCTGCCTCCCATACTATATTGGGTGGACAAAGACAGAAGTTACATGGCACCAGGTTATTGTCTAACAGGTTTAATTGAAATCACAAGCTTTCGGAGACCTGCTTCTTCATCAGGTGAAATCTGCTCTTAGGCTCTTTAAGGCCCTTCCGTGTCCAATTAATGGCTGATTAAGGCCTCATTCCACCTTTGTCATGACAATACATGCAGCAGGTGAATGAAGGCAGCATTCACGTAGGTAGCTCAGCAGCTCTCAATGTGTCCCCCACTTCTTCTCTGAAGTTGGCAGCACTCGAGCAGTTGGCAGCTCCATCTGAAATCTCAGGTCTCACCTGAAGTCCATGATCCCTCAGTTTTCTTTCCCAAAATAGCTGGCACTGCTAGGCACCAGAGTTACTGTTAATCAAATGGGTCAACAGCTCTCTGGAGTAGGACATCCCAAACTAATACTTCTGCAGGGTAACCAGATTTTGAGAGGACAAGCAGATCATAGACATTTCGCCATGCAACCCTTCCTAGTATTTATTTCCCTTCCTTAATTGCCCAGATGGCCCTCAGAACATCCCTGGGTAACAGTCCAGTGATAATACCACTAGGCCATCGGCTCCCCCTCAGCTTGTTAATTTATATTGTTAATCTTGTCAATTTTATTCAAAGTTTTTTTAAGTGACAAATTTGATTTTGTGTTTAAGACAGCAACATGTAATCCACAATATCCAAGACACCGGTGTGTCTCAAAACTCCTCTTTGTCTGAACCATTAATGCTGGTTAATGTGCAGTTGCGGATAGTCTGGATTTCTTAATTGTTGGCAAAATATGGATTCCCTGTCAAACTCACTATATAATTCCTGGCCATTGGTGTTGTGTAATTATAACTGCCTACTTCTTAAGTTTGACACACTGGTCTATTGAGCAAAAAAAAAGGTGCTGTGCAGAGATATAGGAAAATAAATCATTCCAGAGCCTAATAGAATGGGAGGCATTCAATTTACTGTGAAGTATTTTCGCCAATTGACCTACCTGTAACATGGTACCATACACATACCTACTTAAGACAAATTTTCAAAGGACAACAGCAAGACCCAGATGAGCTTGAGGTTCTGACTCTACATCTCAAGTACATCACTCATAGAACACTATTTTTACATAGTTGTACAATACTTGAGTATTGCTGAGAAAAGACATTTTGTCAAAATTTTTCATCTTGAACTCACCAAGACAATTCATTCAGGATAATAACTGGCATTCTTGCAAATTGTCCTAACGAATGACAAAAGGCCTGTCTTTTTTCAGCAATACTATTTTAACAGTAAATACATAAATGGGGCAGAATGTGAGTTCAGTACCCAATTGGTGAGATGGGAGTCTCCCAAAGGCAGAGCGACCTTTCAGGGCATTGGCATCACAGACAGATATGTTGGAGCTGCCATGCCAAAGAGAACAGGCAGAAGAATGCCTTGAGATTGAAGTGACCCAGCCAAACAAAAGCAATATGCAAGTTCTGACGTTGTTGCACAAATATTCAGGGTCTGAAAATGTCTCCTTGGTCCTGTAGTGAACCTGTCAGATGAACACTAACATGTCCCAGACTGTTTAGATTCACCAAAATCATCAGTCAAAATTGCAGCCCCAATCTCTCGACTCCTGGAGCCCCTGTGAGAAAAAATTGAGGAAACTGTATACTCTAAAGTTTCTGAGAATGAGGGATCTCAACAAACCTTACAAAATTCTAAAATAAAGCAAACAACTGGGGATGCTGGGAATCTGAAACAAAAACAGAAATTGCTGGAGAAACTTAGCAGGTCTGGCAGATCTGTAGACAGAAAGCAGAGCTAACATTTCAAGTCCAGCCACCCTTCTTCTTTTTCTATTTCTGATTTTGTTGCAAAATTCTTACAAGGTAGATGTAGGGGGGTTGCTGCTGTGTTCAGTTTAGAACCAGGAGACACGGACTCAGAATAAGGGGTAGGCTATTTAAGACTGAAATGTTGAGAAATTTCTTCACGCAGGCACTGACGAATCTTTGGAACTTTCTACTCCAGACAGCTGTGAAAGCGCAAATATTGAGTAAGTTCAAGACAGAAACTGAAGATTTCTGAAAACCAATGACATCAAGGAATGAAGAGAGGGCATGGGAAACAGGCGTGGACATGAATGATCAGTCAATGACTTAATCAAAAGCCAGAGCAGGCCAACAGGCTTAATAGCCAGTTACTGTGCTCCTAGCCTTTTAATAAGCTCCTAAAGCAATTTAGTAGGTCCTTAATTGCAAGTGAGTCAGTTCCCCTTCTCTTAGGCCCAACAACACCTTGAAAACTTCAGACTCCAAGAGAATCAGGATCTTGATTATGAACTCAGGATTACAGTTTTTAAGTCTTGCCTACACCAGTTCCCACTCTGCCAGTGGTGGAAAATCAGACCACTGCATCCGAGGGAGCTCATAATTAACAGTACACAGTGAAAAACACTCTGTACCATTCAACACATAAATCACATTTTAAGTTGAATTCAAGTAAAAACACAACTGTTACAATTAAATTCTTAATTGTTCATAAAAAGCTTTTATCCAACGTCTTTCTTGTTAAAGTACATATTTGTATTTAAATACAGCACAGGGTGAAATAGGGCATTCTGGATAATCCAAAGCCATATCACAGAAATAATTGACTTATCCAATCATCTGGATTAAGCAAATAAGCTATAGAATAAGTTGAACATTTAGCTTTAAGAAACTGTAATAATCATAAACCTTAAACTAAAACTGAGTTGGTGCAGGCTACCTGTACCTGCAGAAATGAAACTAACGGCTACTGGAGCTTGAACATGGTGCTAAAAATAAATCCAACATTTACAACTTTCTAACATGTCACTATCATAGAACAAAATAC
This sequence comes from Rhincodon typus, assembly GCF_021869965.1. Classification (NCBI taxonomy): domain Eukaryota; kingdom Metazoa; phylum Chordata; class Chondrichthyes; order Orectolobiformes; family Rhincodontidae; genus Rhincodon; species Rhincodon typus. The sequence continues at coordinate 8,832 of NW_025968477.1, read as the reverse complement.
ACTACCCTTAATTCTGTTTGAAATTACAGAAGTGATTTCCATTGGCTTTGGCTTGTGTGACTGGTTCTCAAAACGAATAATTCCGCTGAAAATCTGTTACTACTGGCATATTACAAAATCTCACCACTGCCACCATGCTGTATTTCTGGATACTAGCTTTGCCAGCAGGATATTTGTTGTAGTTGTGTCCATTGGAAACATCCTTCTTATTGCTATTTATCTAAATCACTGAAACCAGCACAATGTCTTCAGCGCAAGTGAGACTCCATCTTTATAAAAAGAATAGGTTTATTACATAGAGCTTAAGAACAAGTTACATGAAAGTTCACTGCCTCAGGTATACTTAAGAGTGAGTACATATTGCAGTTAACAATAAATACTTAGTACTGAAATGGAACCGAGCAAGAACTTATCAAGGTTGCACCTTCCAGGAACAGACATCCATAATTGATGGGCAAAGCTTATCTCACAATGTCAACTCTTTCAGTTAGGAACTGCCTTACACAATTAATAATATTACTCTACTCAACAAAACTAACTTAAAAAAACTGCTGGTAAGGGCTGCAAAAAAGTTAATTATTTTAAATTTGCTGACATGCACTATTGCTACTTAAAATTATTTACATATCTGCCTCCGAAAACAGCATTTTCCAGTTCCAGGCAAAACACCATGCCTTCTTACCTCATCTATTTAATTATTTATCTGCTGAATCAGTTTTAATCCATAACACTTTTATATATCTGAATTCAAAATATTACACTTTATTATGAATGCAAACCAATCTTCAGATATTTCTCCTTGTTGCTAACCAACAAGAGAAAAATAATACCCACCTAACAGATACTCAGAAGAAAGAATTTTTTCTCATTGTGTGCTATTAGATGTGACCTTAAAGAGACAGACTAGTTATAACTTAGCAGCCAAATGATGTGTGATAACAAGGTGTAGAGCTGGATGAACACAGCAGGCCAAGCTTGGCCTGCTGTGTTCATCCAGCTCTATACCTTGTTATCTCAGATTCTCCAGCATCTGCAGTTCCTACTATCTCTGAGCCAAATGATGTGTGTTGTGTTACATAATACAGTGCTACTGTTTTATCATGTGGTTTACCAAAAGTAGTGGCCCACTCGCAAGGTAATAAAAAAAAATTGAACTGGAAGAGACCATCATGGTCACTTCACTGCAATGAAAACTAACCAAGGCATTTCATATAAGGGTAAAATACTCGATACAGTGTCTCCCCATTATATGAAGAAGCAGTCCAGACCACCCATCCAATCTAAATTATCAGCACCAGTGGTCCCCCACGGTAAGATACTGATGGATCACTCTGTGGTACATGAGGTGCACACACGTGTGTGTGTGTCTGTGTCCATGTGAGAGTGTGTGCGCGCATGTGTCTGTGTGTGTCTCTGTGTCCATGTGTGTGTCCGTGTGCGTGTGTCCGTGTATGTGCGCGTGCGCCTGCAGACTAGCAGTCCTGAAAAAGAGTCACAGCGGACTTGAAACGTTAACTCTGTTTCTCTCTCCACAGGAGCCGCCAGACCTGCTGAAGTTCCCCAATAGTTTCTGTCTTTATTTAAGAATCCATTCACCTTTGTGTCGAAAATGTCCAATGTCCCTGACTCTACCACCTGACGAGGCAGATTGCTTACAAAGGGTTGTGCAACTTTGGAACTAAGATTTCCTCTCATCTCTATCCTAAAAGGGTGACCCTTAATTTTAAACACAATGCTCCTATTCTAGATTCATTCAGAAGAGGAAACATACTCTCCATCTCTACCTTGTCAAGACCATTCAGGATCACTTTTCTAAACTCCACTGGAAACGTGCTTTATTAATCTTTCCTTATAAGACAAACCACTCATTCCAAATTTCATTCCAGTATACCTCCTCTGAACTACTTCCAGTGCATTTACGTCCTTTCCTAAATAAGGAGAATAAAACTACACATAGTATACATAACATGGTCTCACCAATATTGTGTAACTGAAGGAGAACCTCCTTACTTTTATGTTCACTTGCTCTCCTAATAAAAGATAGCATTCCATTAGACTTCTTAATTACTCGTTGCTTTTTCTGTCTCAGACTAGAACACCTTGATCCCTCTGCACCTCAGAATTTTGCAGGCGTTTTCCATTTATGTAATACTTTACTCTCCCACCAAAGTGAATAAATGAACATGTTCCCACATTTTATCCCTGCCAGAATTTTGCCTTCCAATTAATCTATGTCTATCAGTCTGCAACCTTGTTATCTTCACATTATACTTTTCAACCTATTTTTCTGTCATCTGAAACAAGTCCTATCAATTAGCTTAATTCAACATAGTTCTATGCCTCCATTTCTCTCATGTAAGTCACCGAGGTAAATTGTTAGAAGTTGAAGCCTCAAAGACCCACATGAACCTCAATCTGAAAAAGACTCATTTATGCATGCTTTCTGTTTTCTGCCAGCCAGTTAATCTTCTCGTCTTCTATCCATGTTAATCCGTCCTTGAGATTCTACTTTGTGCAATAGCCCTTTCAAATGCCTTCTGCAAATCCAACCGGCTTCACATTATTCACAGTGCATGTTACTCCTTCAAAAATTCTAATAAATTGGTTAAACATGATTTCCCTTTAATAAAACAATACTGACACTTCCCAATTATCCTGAGGTTTTGGAAATGCCTGATTATAATCTCCTTAATGATAATTTTTAATATGTCCCCTACAACAGACCTCCAACTAACTGGCATACAATTTCCCGTTTTCTGCCCCCTTCCCTTTTTGAATAGAGTGGTTATATTTTCTACTTTTCAGTCGATAGAAAGTTTTCAGAATAGAATAATACTTGAAAAATGCACCTACTACCTCATTAGACAGCTCTTTAATTCCTAAAACGAACACCATCTGTCTTTGGAAACTTGTCAATCAAACCACACCTTAAGTTGCTTAGTACGGTTTTTCTTGTGATTGCAATTTCAACGAGTTCCTTTCTCCTTCTGAATTCCTGATTTATAGCTTTTACTGGGATTTTTTGTATCTTCTATAGTGAAGACAGAGCAAAATATTTATTCATTACATCTACCAGTTCTTTATTATCACTTTCTAACTGTCCTATATCATTATATTCATTCTTTTCTTTATCCAGCAGACAAATTCAATGCTATCTTACAATTTGAATACATTGCTGTCGTGACAGGATCTAATATAATGAAAGTTTGAAAGAATATCTATTTTATGGATTTATTGGTGCCAATTTGTAGTCACATTAAAGAACAGTATAGTTACTAAAACAGGAGTGGTTCACTGAGACCTATGATATAATGAGGAAATCAACATGTATTGATATGTGATTCAGGTGGAAGGTGATGTTGGAGGGCAGAAATCGGCGTAGCAAATGTATCAGAGTAAATATGTGAAACCACTTCCATCCAACACCTCAAAATTAGGCACATGTTAGAAATGTTGCAACTGGGCAGAAGACTTTGAAAGAGGTGTGGGAGCAAGGAATCAGTCTAATGAAGTCTTTCTCCTGGCTACTGGTATGTGCAGAGCAATCATTGCATTTGAGTAAGATTTCTGACCAAAAAAGGGGTAGGATTTTAACTCATGCAAAACTCGGTCATTTCATAGAGTTATCACTGGACCTAGTGAGTCAAGTCACAATCCCGGGGGTCATGGAGATGACTCTATGGGGTCAAACTTGATGATTTTAACCAGGTAGAAAGAGAACATGCACAAATTTGATGGATAGGGAACAGCACACAATATAAAACAAGCAGCAAACAGACTACCTTCGTGGAATGCATTGCCGGAGAGGGTAGTGGAGTCGGCCTCATTAGGGGCATTTAAGCGGCTATTAGATAGGCATATGGATGATAGTATAAGGTAGCGGTGGAGGTTAGATAGACCTTAGGTTTCGGGTAAAAGTTCGGCACAACATCGTGGGTCGAAGGGCCTGTATTGTGCTGTACTGTTCTATGTTCTATGTATCATGTATCTTGCTCAGTGGTACCAGATACAGCTGCCCCATTTATCAATAGTAGTTGTGTTGTAAGATACCAAATCAAATTGAATGCATGCACTTCAATCAGAAGGAAGACAACAATGTGAAACTGGACTATAAATTTAACGACTTGCAACAGAAGACACTATAAAACAATTTGAATTAATGGATTTAATGTTCATGGTTTGAAGAATATTAACATAGCAACTGGATATTTGGACATCATCAGTCACATTATTGATAGCTTTATTTATTCACAATTTCAATTTTGTAGATATAATGAAACACAAACTACGCAAATTAAAATAAAATCCTTTATCCAGCTTGCAATTTTACCTATTAGCCTTTTTCTACATTCACCAAAATATCTGCATTCATCTGTCAGAAAGATTCTTAGATGCTATGTCTTTTGATTCCCATATAGTAGACTCAAAATGCTGGAATTTCATCGAGTCTATACCTTGCTGCTCTCCATGTGACTGCTGGACTGAGGGAGTGGACTGGAGTTAGTGCTTCCTTCAGTGCGTAATGGTGATTATAATTGACAGCAACTACCTCCCTCCTCCCTGCAGCAACAAAACCAACCAGAAAAATAGCACCAAACAGGCACTTAAGTGCTATCTGGCAGTATTTGATGGCTTATCAAGTGCTGTGTCACTCAAATACTTCTTTATTTGAAGCTGCCGGCTAATTAGAGGTCGTCAATCACAGGAGGTTGGAGGATGTCAGTAAAAGCCCAGGCTGTGCAGCAATGAAGACCTGCCTGGCAAGAACATAAGTGTTTTTTTTTTCTGGTGGGAATCGCGTGGGGAAATCATGAATGAGGGTCAGATGGAAAGCGACACTGGGACTTGGGGTCAAAGGCAAGTCCAGGAGGGTGGTTTTCAGTAGCCACATTCTTGCTCCCAATCCATACCACACTTGAGCTGTTTTGGGATAATGAGATACCCCCTCCCATGACCTGGCAGACAGGCCAATGTGGTATCCCCGTTTGGAAAGCAGCCACTTTTCCCATTGCTAGGAAGACAGGCAATCAAGGAGGTCGTGTGTTGAAGCCCTGAAGAGGCCATTAATTAAATGTGGCACCCCAGGATAGGTATTCGCATAACATTAGTTCTTATCACTTTACAAATTATTTAATAATATAACATCAGGATTTGTTTTTAAAATGAACTAAACTTCTACTTCGCACAAAAGCTTGATTATCAACAGTTTCTGTTGCACGTTGTACATTAACACTGCAACATTTCACTAGGTCCTTTTAGTTCATTTGGAAATTAGACAAGTAATTAACTTAATTCTGAAAACCCAGTCTGCAAGGCACTGCTCATTTGATCCTCTAATAAATAATAATTCAGGGGGAAAATACACCAGTCATTCTTACTGACCTATCATTTTTGTCTATTCTCCCTCTCCCCTCCTTCTCCAGTACCTAAACCAGCAGTCCTCCATTAAACCTCAACCAAATGGACGTGACCCCCACAGGAGCCTCGACACTGAATATTATGAAATGATGGTCTAAACAGCAAGCCACAAAACCTGACGCAACACAGGAAGCTGGTTTTTGCAATGTGAGTCATGCTCGGGTTAATAACTACTTAGACTACCATTGCGTTGCTGAAATTTAGCAAGAGAACCTTTTTTATAACAAAGCAATTTGGGATTCCATTGCAAGTCAGTGAGAATAACTGGATAGATCCTTCAGAGAGTCAGCACGGGCAGGATGGACCAAATGGCCATTTATGACATTCTGAAAGCCCTGCCCAACAAGCTTTGAGGCTTGGCTGTTACACTGGAGGAAATGTGTGGTGTGGAGTCCAGGCAGTTCCTGAGCAGCTGTCATGTGTTTCTTGTGCCAGATCAGAAGTGAAAATAGCAAAAACCCAAACTACTTCCCATTTTACTGGGAATGATCCACTACAAGGAGGTGAGTATAAAGCTTAAAATGGTGGTTTTAAAAAAGAAATGCTCCAGGGATTTGCATACTACTGAAATGTTTACATCATGCATTTAGATGGTATGCAAACCACTTAACACTTACAACAGATAGCTTTTGAGGCTGGCAGGTCATGCAAAAACGAAAGGGTTTAAGGAAGCAAACTATTCCCATGTTACACGATATCAAATAGCCACACTCACTTTTCAATACTGCTGGTCCATTATAACACCATAAAAAAATCCTGGTTTATTACTGGCATAGCATTTTTGGCAGGGCAAAATGAGATCTCTTTTACTTAAGCCAGCTTCATTGGAAATTCAGAAAAGACAAGGTTTTGTGGACATCCATGCTAACTGTGGGTATATTTCTGGGCCAGGACAGGGGTGGCTGGGTAGAGTCAATGGCCTAGTGGTATTGCCTCTGAACTATTAATTCAGAATTCCAGGCTCATGGGTATGAATCCCACCATAGTCAATGGCAAAATTTGAATTTCATAAAAGTCTGTAATTAAGAAACATCTCTAATGGGGCCCATGTCATTATTGTCTATTGTCATAAAAACCCATCGAGCTCATTAATGACCTTTAGGGGTATAAATCTGACATTCTTACCTGGTCTGGCCTACATGTGACAGCAGACCCACAGCAATTATGGATGGGCAAATACTGCTGACCGAGCTAGTTATGCCCACATCCTGTGAACTAATAATGAAATAAAACAACGGCTCAGATAAATACCTGAAGAGAAAAGCTTTGCCCTCTGGTCTGTTTTCCATTCATGATTATCCTAGACAAACCTGATTCAACTCAGTCCTACATGTTACAAACAACAGAGTGTGCGCTGTTATGAGGGCAGTGATGGTCAGGCCATGTAACTTTATCTTATCAATGGAGTAAAGTGTGATGTATAATTGCTGGTGCCAATATATCATGCCTTTGCTGCTGCCTTGAGTTTAATGAAAATACCACCTGTATGTTATAACTGTGGTGCAGAAAAAAAATATGCTTCATTCATCCTTTGATATGGAAGTCACTGAAATGTTCACAGTGTCATTTGGAATCCAAGATTTGAGCCTGACTCAAATTTTCAGGTTTGTCAAGAAAATATTGCCAAAGGATTTTGTTCAAATAAATTAATGAGAACCAGGATCCCTGTACGTTTTGGGACACAACTAATTCAATGTACCAAAACATGTACCAACAGGTTCAAGAACAGTTTCTTCCCTGCTGCTGTTAGACTTCTGAATGGACCTCTCAAATTTCAAATCTAATGCTGGTCTTGCTTTTTATACACCTTCAATGCAGCTGTAACTTGTATACCCTGTTCTGTTCAATCACCGTATGATCTTTGTATGGTATGACCTGCCTGTACTGCACGCAAAACAAAAATCTTTCACTGTACTTAGGTATATGTGACATTAATAAATCAAATCAAAAAGGTATAACATTCCATGACATTACATTTATTTTGATGCATTTCTTCTGTCTTCCCTGTTGCTACACTCCAAGCCTGGTTCACAAAGACAGCTGAATGACTTCCTCTCAAGAAAAGTGATTCACCAATTTATAATTAGTCGCTTGGTAGTACAGGACTGGAATCCTGCTGCCCAAATGAAAAGTTGTATTTAACAGTAGACACTTTGTTTTGAGTTTTGCAAGTGCAAGTTGGTTTTGATGCCAGGTAAATACAGCAGTACAGTCCAGAGAATAGCTGATCAAATCAAATGGCATGTTGTTTTGGCTGTTTGAAACCGGCAGAGTGCAAACTATATTCAACCAGCTCAGACTTGCAAAACCTAAACCAGAGAACGTATACTATTGTGTGCAATTCTGCACCTTAACAATTTCACTTGCTTAACAATCTAACTAGCTACACAAACAACCAATTTCACATTATCAGTTAAGTGTGCGATGTGCTTATTTACACAAGCTAGAAGCGACGTACATTCATATGAAGGAACCCATACTCTCCAAGCGAAAGCAACACGTTCAAGACTTGAGCATTTTTTAAGCCTGTAGTTGCCAGCTTTCTCCACTGCAACATTTCGGCCAATCAGAGTTCAACTGCCAACCAATCAGCACCCTCTTCTCCTCAGTATAAACTCCTGTAGTCATTTGAAACTTGGTGTTCTTGCATCTGTCCTGACGAGTGAAAGAAAGAAAAGCTGTCCCTTCTTTTCAACAATAATCTACGATCAGGAATTCTACATTAAAAGCATATGAAAATTATACATTAAACTCAATCTGCATTCCCCGCAACACCGCTTCCCAAAATTCTCTCTGACAAAGAAAACTTGTCACCTCATTTGACAGTCTCTGAAATACCTCGTATAAAATATAAGTTTATGCATAGGATTGTGAGAGTAAACCTGTGCATGAGCAGTGAGTGATGCAATACATTGGCAAAACAGTGTGCACCATTACTGGAATATATACATCCTGTTATTGTCCTTCACACTTTGTCAGATCTTGAGCCTGGAAGCAGAAAAAGCAAACTTGCAAGTTGACTGGGAGAAGTCCCAGCTTCTGAAATGAGCTAGACGGCTCCTGTCCAAAAATACCAATAACAAGCACACACAATATTCAACTGTGTAAATGCTGAAGACACTTTGGGAAAATGAATGCAACATGACTACTGAAGGAAGCATCTTAAGAACTGGTAGTATATTAAAGTCATTAGTGTAAATGGAGCTTGTTAAAACACAACCAGCTATTAATTACATAAATATAGCACTACTCACAATCCAATAAAAAAAAAGTAACCAGATAAATGACACAGCAGGACAATCTGCTCCCTGTATTTCCTTTTTTGTGATTACAACAAAAAGCTGCCAAGTGTGCTGAGTTACAAATTTACGAATGATATACCTCTACATGAGGTCTACAGGGACTAGTGCGTAA
>NW_025968476.1:22304-24748 GCF_021869965.1 Rhincodon typus | reverse complement strand
TGTGCTTAAGGTTGTATTTACAGGGGGCTCTGTTTTCAGCATTTTTTCAAATGAGACTCTGCGTCGGAGAATATACACAGGAGGCTGTCTTTTTCAGAGTTCATTCACAGGGATGTCTGCGTTTTAGGGTATGCGTACATGATGCTCTCTGTTTTAAGGATTCTTTGTGGTGATCTGTGTTTTACAGGTTACTGAAAGGCGTCTCTGTCTTCGGGTTTATTTACCGGGGACGGTTATTTATAGGTACGTCTATCTTTTCAAAGTTTATTTGTAAGGGGCCATCTCTTACGGATAATTTACAGATGGCTGAGCGTGAGGTGTAATTACAGGTGCTCAGTGTTTTCGGATTTATTTAAAGGGAGCCCTATGTTTTACCTTCTACTTCCTGGGTGATGTGTGTGAGAGTTCATTTCAATGGGACCGTGTATTTGAGGGTATAATTACAGGGGGCTTTGTTTTTAAGATTGGTTTAAATGGGGCTCTGTATTTTAGGGGTTATTTACTGTGAGCTACACGTTTTACGGGTTATTGAAAGGGGTTTCTGAGGTTACATTTGCAGGAGGCCTGGTGTTTGAGGGCTTTTGTATAGGGCTGAGGCGAGCGTTAGAGGTGAGGTTAGGGTCAGCGCTGGAGCTGAGGGTTATGGTTTGTGTTAGACCTGAGCCGAAGGTTAGGGTTAGGGTTTGGCCTGAGGTTATGCGCAGAGCTTATGCAAGGGTCAGCGTTAGGGCTGAATCTTGGCTTCAGGTTTGGGGTAGGGTTATTCCTGGGGGCAGGGAGAAAGAAAGCAGCTTCGCATACACAGAGACAGAACCAGAGGGAGAGAAACTGTACATTCTGCAGGTAGACTCGGTATGCATTGTAAAATTAACAGGTCAAATAGTATTACAGATTAGTTTACAATTAACGATTATTGTCCTGAGAGAATGCCTCATTGTCAGAGGGTCCGCTTCAGGCCGTTCCTCTGTGTTGTAGTGTCAGTACTGAAGGAGTGCACAATTGTCAGAGGATCACATTCAGCCGATGCCTCATTTTCAAAAAAGTACGTAATTTAGTTATGTAGCATGCCCCCAATAAGAATTTAAAACAAGGCTCAGCCTCAGTCTTGACCCGATGACTGATACACTCCCACAGTTCTGACCAACTGACACTGCTGCAATACCTCAGTGCGGACCATTTGACAATGAGACACTGCTTCAGTACTGAAGCTCTGACAGGACTGACGATCTGACAATGAGGAAGTGCCTCAGTCTGACATTGTCACAGTGCTGCAATCGTGTGGCACTCCCACAAGTCTCACCCCTTCAGAATAAGTCACTACCTCTGTACTGACCGTCTCACAATATTGCACCCCAACAGTTCTGACCCTCTGGTACTGCTGCATTACCTCATTACAGACCCTATAAATGCGGGGCAATTCCTCAGTTCTGACCCTCTTACAATGAGGCGCTACCTCAGTATTGACTGTCTGATTATAATGCTCTCCAGCAGTTCTGTCCCTCTGACAGTCCTTCAATACTTGCCTGGACCAGGCAAATTCCTCATTGTTAGCGGGTCAGTTCTGTGGCAATGCCTCCTGCTAATGGGATCATATGAATCTGTAATACTATTTGACCTGTTAAGTTTACAATACATCCCGAGTCTCCTCTAGAATACGCAGTTGCTCTCCCTCCGGCTCTGGGTATGCGAAGCCAATTTCTTCCTCCCTACTCTCAGAAATATCCCTAACCTTAACCCGAGATTCAGCCCTAAAGCTACCCCTCGCGTAAGCCCGAAGCGGAACAAAAACCATAATCCTCAGCCCTAACGCTGGCCTCATCCTACACTAACCATAGCCTCAGGCGCAAACCGAACACAGCTTCAGCCGTCCTCCTGGCTCTCAAACACGGAGCCGCCTGCACAGAGGCACTCAAACACAGAGACCCCTTTCACTAACACGAAAAACGCGGACTTCACCGTAAATAACCCCGAAAACACAGAGTCCTATTTAATCAAACTTCAACAACAGAGTCCCCTGTAATTATACGCTCAAATACACAGACCCCTTTAAATGAACTCTGACACACATTGCCCAGGAAACATAAGGTAAAACAAAGGGCTCCTTCTAAATAAATCCGAAAACACTGAGCACCTTCAATTGCACCCCAACACTTAGCCCACGTGTAAATTATCCGTAAGACAGGGCCCCTTACAAAATACCCGAAAAAGACAAAGCTACCTATAAATAAACAGCCTCCTGCAAACAAACCCTAAAACAGAGACACCTTTCAATAACCTGTAAAACACGGAGCTCACTATAAATAATCCCAGAAACACACAGCATCGTGCATGTTCACTCAAAAACACAGACATCCCTGTAAATTAACCCTGAAACACAATGCCTCCCGGAAATAATCTCCGACGCAGAGCCTGGTTTAAACAAACGGTTAAAAAAAAACGAAGGC
>NW_025968476.1:0-22204 GCF_021869965.1 Rhincodon typus | reverse complement strand
ATAAACCCGAAGAAAGGTCCCTCACGAAATAAAATGTAAACCACAGACACCCGGCACAGAACCCCCTGTAAATAAACCCTAAAACACAGAGCTTCATTTACAGGGATGTCTGTGTTTTAGGGTTTATATACAATGAAGACTGAAACACAAAGCTATCTGTAAATAATCTCCGACGCAGAGCCTCCTTTAAACAAACGATAAAAACGAGCTGCCTGTAACTATACTCTCAAGCACAGAGACCCCTTTACATATAACCTAAGAAAGGTTCCTCAAGAAGTAAACTGTAAAACAGAGCCCACAGTAAGAAACAATAAAAGACAGAGGCCCATGTAAATTACATGTCAAGTGTTGAGCTCCTTGTAAATAAACCCTGAAACAGAGTGCACCCTGCAAATCCTCCGTAAAACTGTGCCTGCAGTAAATAAACCTTCAGAGACGCCTGTAAACAAGCTCTCAGACAGAGACCCCTTTCAATAACCAGTAAAACAAGGAGCTTAATTCAAATAATCCCTAAAACAGAACCCCCTGCAATTATACCCTCAAATGTACAGACCCCTTCAAATGACCTCAAAAACAGATGCCCTAGGAAGTAAAATGCAAAACACAGGGCACCCTCTAAATAAAGTCGAAAACACAGAGCACTTGTCAATACACGCCAATATCGAGCCGACCTTCAAATTATCCATAAAACAGGGCCACTTAAAAATAGACTCTAAAAGACAGAGCCAGCTATAAATAAAGAGCCCCCTGTAAATAATTACCAAAACGCATAGTAAAAACCGGAAGAACTGCGGATGCTGCAATTCAGGAAAAAATACAAAGTTGCTGGAAAAGCTCAGCAAGTCAGGCAGCATCTGTGAGGGCAAAAAACAGAGTTAACGTTTCGTGTCAGGTGATCCTTCCTCAGAACCTCTTGCGAGCGCGTCTTTAGTAATGCAGGGTCGATCGTCTTAAAATATCTTTTCCTGTGGTTTTTGTGAGGCACTATAACAATATAACATAAAAACATAAGAACTAAGAGCAGGAATAGCCATCTGGTCCCTCGAGCCTGCCCCGCTATTCAATAAGATCATGGCTGATCTTTTTGAGACTCAGCTCCACTTACCCGCCCGCTCACCATTAACCTTAATTCCTTTATTGTTCATAAATTTATCTCGCCTTGCCTTAAAAACATTCAGCGAGGGAGCTTCAACCGCTTCACTGGGCAGGGAATTCCAAAGATTCACAACCCTTTGGGTGAAGAAGTTCCTCCTGTCCTCAGTCCTATATCTGCTTCCTTTTAATTTGAGGCTATGCCCACTCGTCCTAGTTACACTTACTAGTGGAAACAACCTCCCTGCCTCCATCTGACCTATTCCCTTCATAATCTTGTTTGTTTCTATCAGATCTCCCCTCATTCTTCTGAATTCCAATGAGTATAATCCCAGCCTACTCAGTCTCTCCTCATATTCCAAACCTCTCAACTCTCGAATCAACCGAGTGAATTTCCTCTGCACCCCGTCCAGTGCTAGTATATCCCTTCTCAAGTAAGGAGACCAAAACTGCACACAGTACCACAGGAGCGGCCTCACCAGGACCCTATAAAGCTGCAGCATTACCTCCCTGTTTTTAAACTCCATCCCTCGAGCAATGACAGACAAAATTCTATTTGCCTTTTTAATTACCTGCTGCACCTGCAATACCACCTTTAGCGATCCATGCACAAGGACACCCACGTCCCTCTGCACAGCAGCATGCTGCAATTTTTTAGCATTTAAACCATAATCCATTTTGTTGTTATTCTTACCAAAATTTTGACTCGCCACACTTAGCCCCAACTCTAAATCATCTATGTAAATTGTAAAAATTGCAGTCCCAACACTGATCCCTGAGGCACACCACTAGCCACTGACAGCCAGCCAGAAAAGCACCCATTTACCCCTACCCTTAATTTTCTACAAGTCAATCATCCTCTATCAATGCCAATACATTACTGGCAATATCGTGCAACTTTATCTTATGTAGCAGCCTTTGGTGTGGCACCTTGTCATATGCCTTCTGGAAATCCAGATACACGACATCCACAGGTTCCCCATTGTCCAAAATGCAAGTAATGTCGTCAAAGAATTCCACCAAGTTAGTTAAACATGACCGACCCTTCATGAACCCATGCTGGGTGTTCCCAATGGGACAATTTATATCCAGTTGTCTTGCGATTATCTTCCTTAAAGATGGATTCAAGCATTTTCCCCACAACCGAAGTTAAGCTGACTGGCCTATAGTTACCTGCTTTTTGTCGACTTCCTTTTTTACTCAGTGGCCTCACATTGGGTGTTTTCCAATCTGCGGGAACCACCCCAGAGTCCAGTGAATTTTGGTAAATAATTACTAGTGCAAGCCTCTTTACTGTTGTACTAAATTTCCTCTTTAGCAATGGACCCACAAGCGTTCCATATTACCACTCTCGCGCTCTCATACATTCATAACTTTACTGACCACTTACTAGCGTACTATGTTTACTATTACCGCATTTCATTCATTCATGAAACTGCGATCTTGTCATACTTTTCACTATTAAAGGGATACTAAATTAAAATGCTCCTTCAACCCCATTTACTGCCTTTTCACAGTTTTAATCTTCACGGCCTTATTTTGCTAACAGTCGCCAAACCTGTGTCTACATCAGAGTCTATCCCTGAGTATGTCTTAATTTTCTAACATATTCAGAACAATACCATCGTGTCAACCGAAGCTATGAAAGAGCATACTGTTAATCAGCCCTCAGCAAAATTATCCCAGGACTTGAATAGCTTGCAGTACATCAAACAAGTTTTCTGCGTTAGCAGAGATGGTAGGAACTGCAGATGCTGGAGAATGTGAGATAACAAGGTGTAGAGCTCGATGAACACAGCAGGCCAAGCAGCAGAGGAGCAGGAAGGTTGACGTTTCGGACCTAGACGCTTCTTCAGAAGTGCGGGAGGGGAAGGAGGGTCTGAAATAAATAGGGAATGAGGGGGAGGCGGGTAGAAAATGGATAGAGGAGCAGATAGGTGGAGAGGAGACAGAGAGGTCAAAGAGGCGGGAATGGACCCAGTAAAGGTGAGTGTCGCTGGGGCGTTAGGGAGGATGTATTTCAGTCCAGGGAGGACAGACAGGTCAAGGGGCCGGGATGAGGTCAGTAGGTAGGAAATGGGGGTGGCGCTTGAGGTGGGAGGAGGGGATAGGTGGGAGGTAGAACAGTTTAGGGAGGCGGAGACGAGCTGGGCTGGTTTTGGGATGCGGTAGAGGGAGGGGAGATTTTGAATCTTGTGAATTCCACATTGACAAAATTGGGCTGCAGGGCTCCCAATTGGCATATGAATTGCTGTTCCTGTAACCTTCGGGTGGCATCGTTGTGGCATTGCAGGAGGCCCAGGATGGACATGTCGTCTGAGGAATGGGAGGGGGAATTGAAATGGTTCGCGGGTGGGAGGTGCAGTCGTTTAGAGCAAACCGAGCGTAGGTGTTTTGCAAAGCGGTTCCCAAGCCTCTGCTTGGTTTCCCCAATGCAGATGCCGCCACAACGGGAACAGCGGATGCAGTATACCACATTAGCAGATGTGCAGATGAACATCTGCTTGATGTGGAAAGTCTTCTTGTGGCCTGGGATGGATGTGAGGAGGGAGGTGTAGGGTCAAGTGTGGCACTTCCTGCGGTTGCAGGGAAAAGTGCTGGGTGTGGTGGGGCTGGAGGGGAATGTGGAGCGGACAGGGGAGTCACGGACAGAGCGGAACCTCCGGAAAACAGATGAGGGTGAGGAGGGAAAAATGCCTTTGGTGGTGGAGTCGGTTTGCAGATGGCGGAAGTGTTGGAGGATGATGCGTTGGATCAGGAGTTTGGTGGGCTGGTACGTGAAGGTGAGGGGGATTCTGTTTTGATTGTTATTGCGGGGAGGGGTTGTGAAGGATGAGTTGCGGGAAATGCGGGAGAAATGTTCGAGGGCGTTCTCGACCACTGAGGGGAAGAAGTTGCGGTCCTTGAAAAACGAGGGCATCTGAGATGTATGGGAGTAGAATGCCTCATCCTGGGAACAGATGCGGTGGAAGTGAAGGAGTTGGGAATAGGGGATGACATTTTCACTGGAAGGTGGGTTGGAGGAGTTGTATTCCAGGTAGCTGTATGAGTCGGTGGGCTTGAAATGGATATCAGTTTCTAGGTGGTTGCCAGACATGGAAACAGAGAGGTCCAGTAAGGAGAGAGAGGTATTAGAGATGGTCCAGGTGAACTTAAGTTTGGGGTGGAAGGTGTTCGTGAAGTGGGTGAACTGTTAGAGCTCCTTGTGGGAGCACGAGGCGGCGCAGATTTTGTCATCAATGCAACGGAGGAAGAGGTGGTGTTTTGGGCCAGTGTCGCTACCGAAGACGGATTGTTCCGTGTAACCTACAAAGAGGCAGGCAGAGCTTGGGCCCATGCGGGTACTCATGGCCACCCCCTTTGTCTGTCGGAAGTGGGAGGAATTGAAAGAGAACTTGTTGAGGGTGAGGACGAGTTTGGCTCAGCGGATGAGGGTGACAGTGCAGGGGAACTGGTCGGGCCTGCGGGACACGAAGAAGCAGAGGGCCTTTAGGCCATCTGTATGGGGAATGCAGGTGTACAGGGACTGGACGTCCATGGTAAAGATGAGGTGTTGAGGACCAGGGAAATGGAAGTTCTGGAGGAGGTGGAGGGCGTGGGTGGTGTCACGGTCGGAGGTAGGGAGTTCCTGGACAAAGGGGGAGAAAATAGAGTTGAAATAGGTGGAGATAAGTTCGGTGGGGGAGGAGCAGGTGGAGACAATGCGTCGACCAGGGCAGTCAGGTTTGCTGGAAAAGCTCAGCATGTCTGGCAACATCTGTGAAGGAGAAAACAGAGTTAACGTTTCAGGTCCGGGGACCCTTCCTCAGAACTTCAGTACACTGCCGACACTGAGGTGTTATCTCACTCCAACCCTCTCAGTGCTGCAATAACCCAGACTTGATCCTCTATTCGCGTGGCATTTCCTCAGGACTGATCCTGTAATCGTGTGGCGCGACCTCAGGAATGACCGTTAGACAACACTGCCCTTCCGCATTACTGACTGTCTGACAAACAGGCACTGCCTCACATCTGACTTGTTGACTATGAGGTACTAATTGAATCTTACTATCTCGCAATGCTTTACTGGAGGCTCTGTTATTTAGTGTTGATTTACAGTGGGCCTTGTGTTTTAGCTTTCATTAACTGGAGGCTCTGTGTTTTAGGTTTTTTTATTGCTGTCGTCTGTTTGAGGTTTTAGGGGGATTTTCGGGACGATTTACAGGGTTTATTTACAGGGAGTTCTATACTTTACACTTTATTTACGGCGGGATCTGACTTTTGTGGTTTCTTTACTGGGTGTTGTCCCGGCCCCAGCCTCCGTCCCCAGCCTGTCCGAGCCCCGCCCCCATACCACGGAACTGACCCTCACCCCGGCCCACAGCCTGTCCCGGCTCCAGGCCCTATCCCCAGACTGTTCGGGACCTGGCCGCGGCCCCCAAGCCCCGACACGAATCCCAGCCTGACCTGGCCCGGAACCCAAGCCCCCAACCCCGACACCAACCCGAGCCTGTCGCGGCCCCAAAAATCACCAAAAACGTAGACCCAATCTTAACCCTAAACCTGGCCCCTCACCCCAGACCCGAGCCTTCAGACCCCAGCCGAATCCCGGCCGACAATCTGTCGCAGCCCCGGCCTGGCCCGGCCCAACCCAATCCGGGGCCCCAGCCCAGACCATCACTGTAAACTTCGCCTTAGCCTCGGCCCTAAGCACCGGCCCCAGATCCCAGCTTTTAGCCTCTGTCCCGGCCGTAACCCTAAAGCGGCCCCAGACCCCAGCCACCAGCCTGTCGCAGCCCCGACACTGCTGTAGCTTGTCCCCGACCCCAAACCTAACCCCAGACTGTCCTGGCCGCAGCCCCAAGCACCCTAAACCCAGACTAACCCGGCCGCGGCCCCCAGTCCCTGACCCCAATCCTAACCCCAGACTGTCCCGGCCCTGGACACCGGACACTGACCCTAACCCCCAGCCCTCGGCCAGAAGCCTGTCGTGGCCTCGGCCCAGGCACCCAGCCCTGATCCGACCCCACCCTGCCCAGACGCCAGCGACCTAGACCCAGACCCAGACCCAGCCATCAGCGCCCACCAGACCAACACTCCCCCGCAGCCTGTCGCAGCCCGGACCCTGACTCAAACCCCAACCACGGCCCTGAACCTGACACCGACCTCGACCCCGACCCCGACCCAGAACTGGTTAAGGTCCCAGCAGCCAGCCCGCAGCCCCGACCCCAAGCACTGCCTGTCCCAGACCCGAGCCCCGACATAACTCTAATCCCAAACCCAGCCCGGCCCAGACCCCATGTTTTGCCCTAATTCCAACCTGTCACTCTCCTGGCCCCGACTGTCCTGTGCCCCGGTCCTCGGCCATCCGACCATCCCCTCCTCACTCCCCCGACTGAGCTTGTTCCGGTCCTCGTCCCAGCCCCCAACTACAACCTCAACCCTGACCTCAACTCTAACCCTAGACTCAGCCCTAAACTTAACCAGAGCCCCACCCTGAGACCCATCTGGCCTTAACCCTAATCGGTCTGAAAGTAACTACTGAGGAAGTGCCTCAATGGTCAATACTCACGCAGTGCCTCAATGAAAAGGGGCCAGCATTGACAGCCTCATTGTCAGAGGGTCAGTGACAGTGCTTCAGAGTAGTGTCACTGCTGAGGGACTCTCTCACTGTTAGAGGGTCCAGTGGGCGCACAGTCTCAATATAATGGGGTGAGAGTGAAACACGTTTGCAGGACCAGTACAGAGATAGTCTTGGACAGTCAGAGGGTCAGGATTCAGCGAGGGCCTCTATGTAACGGGATCAGAACTGTGGGATAGCTCCATGATTAGCAGGTGAGCACTGAGCTACTGAAGCACTGTCACAGCATCCATACGGAGGCAGTGCTTCTTTCGAAAGATGTCCGAATTGAAAGGACGCCCCACAATTAGAGGGTCATGACTGTGATATTATGATCAGCGGGTCAGTACTAACGGACTGCCTTATTGTCAGTGTGTCAGTTATGAGGTAGTGTTCATTTGTCAGAGGGTTCGTCTTATGGGAATGACTCATTGTCAGAGTTTGTGTTCTGAGGCAGTTCCTCAGTGTAACGGTGTGGGAATTGAGGGTTTACTGCACAGAGAGGGTCAGTGCGAAGGTATTGCAGCTGTATCAGAGGATCAGCGCTGAGGCATTGCCTCACGATAAAGGCGTCAAAACTGAGGTAGTGTGAAACGATTACAGTGTCACTAAGACATTGCAGCACTGTGACTTTGTCAGAACTGATGGACTGTTTCATTGTCAGAGGGACATTACTGAGGGATTGAAGCACTATCAGAGCTTCAGTGTAGAGGGAGTGCTTCATTGTTAGAGGGTCACAACTGCAGGCAAGCATTACTGTCAGACGGAGCCAGTTCCTAATTATGCAGGTGTCAGAACTGCGGCAGTGTCTCATTGTAAGGGCATCAGAATTGAGGGCGACTTCACATTTAGAGGGTCAGTCCTGAGGGAGGGCTTCATTATTATTGTGTCAGTACTGAGGGCACCGGCATAATGTCAGCTGGTCAGTTCTGAGACAGAGTCTCTTTGTCAGTGGATTAACACTGAGGCTGTGCTTCAGTGGAATGGTGTCAAAATGGAGGGTTTGCCACAGACTGACATTAAGTACTGAGGTATTTCAGCTCTGTCAGGTGTAGAACCCAGGCAGTCCCTCATTAACAAAAGATCACTTCTGCAGCAGTGAGAGACGGTCAGACTGAACGAGTGCCTCCTTGTCAGATGCTCAGTTCTGACACACCGCTCCTTTGTCAGAGGGTCATTGGTGAGGCAGTGCCTCTTTGTAATGGGATCAGAATTGTCAGGGTGCCAGGACTGAGCGAGAACCTCATGATCAGAGGTCAACACTGAGATAGTGTCTTGTCAGTGATTAATTCCTAAGGGTGTGCTTCATTGTCAAAGAGTCCATTCTGAGGGAGGGCATCATGTGAGAATAAAAAGGGAGATCCTTATTCTCAGACGGGAAATGCAGGGTTACAGGGATAGGTTAAGGGCATGGGACAGATGCGCTTAGTAGGGTCAGTGTGGACTTGGGCTTAATGGCCTGTTTGACACTGTGGGGATTCTATGATTCTGATGAGAGGATCAGTACTGTTGCATTTCAGCACTGTTGGAGGGTAAGATCAGTGGGAGTGCATAATTATCAGAGGGTCAGTACTGAGGCTGAGGCAGAGCCAGGGACATATAGAACAGTGAGGCTCTGGACTGACATTCCAGTCCAACCTCAGAACTGATCTTCTGACAGAGCTGCAGTTCCTCAGTCCTGATTCTGTAATCGTGAGGCACAACCTAAATCCTGACCCCCGTTTCAATGAGGCACTGGCACAACATTGACGTTCTGACAATGAGGCACTCCCTCAGTACTGACCCAGTGACTATAATGTACTCCCACAGTTCTGACGCTATGTCAACGAGGTCTGAAGTCATACGACACCAGGTTATAGTCCAACACGTTTATTTGAAAACACAAGCGTTTGGAGCCTCACTCCTCCTTCAGTCCAACATCGACTCCTCCATATCACAGCAATGAGATCTGACAGTGCTTCCGTTCCTTTGGACGAAACCGCTAATCATGTGGCCCTCCATCCATTCTGATCCCATAACATTGAGGCTCTGCTTCAGAATGGACCCTTCGTACTCACCCACTGACGGTGCTGACTACATGCACTGACTGTCAAAAATGTGAGCACTCCCTTCATTCTGACTCTCACAATGAGGTACCCGCTCAGTACCAATGCTGTGGCAGTGAAGCATTTCCTCAAAACTGACCTGCTGACAACGAGGCAGTCCCTCAGGACTAACCTTCTGATAGATCTGCAATACCTCCGCACTGATCATCGAAACGTGTGAGACCCCTTCAATTCTTAGCCTCTTCAAATGAGACAGTTCCTCAGTAATGACCCTCTGGCAATGAGGCAATGCCTCAGAACTGACCCAGTTGGAGTGCCGCACGACCACAGAACTGAACATCTGAGCATGTGGCACACTCCGATCTGACCCTCTTACAGTCAGGTACTGCCTCTGTATTGAACCTCTGACAATGATGCACACCATCTGTACTGTACCTTTGACAAACAGGCACTGACACAGTAATGACTCCCGATGTTGAGGCATTCTATCGGGACTGAACATATGATATTAAGGTACCTGCTCAGTACTGATCATATGATAAGGAAGCATTCCCACAGTTCCAAACCACTGACAGTGATGTAATACCTCAGGACTGACCCTCCCATCATGTGACACTGCTTCAATTCTGACATCTGCACAATGCGGCACTGCCTCAGTACTGACCCTCTGACAATAATGCACTCCCACAGTTCTGACGCTCTGACAATGAGGCATTCATTCAATATTTACACTGTGATAGACCTGCAAAATCTCAGTACTGGCTGTCCAATCAAGAGGCACATCCTCAATTCGAACCCTGTTACAATGAGGTACTGATTCAGTATTGACCCTCTGCGTCTGTGTCATTTTAAACCTTCTTCAAAAAGACCATGCCTGCCATCACGAGAACAGATAAATCTTGTGTATTATTTACAGAAGATGGTATTTTTCTTCTTCGGTATTTTTCTTCTGTATGTCCTGGGGGTGACATGTTTCTGTTAACTTGTGTTATAGTGACATTGAGTATCAAACGGTTGCCCCTCTCTGCTCTAGTGCTATTATTTAGGATAGTTGAAGATTACAATTTTAGTTTGGCGACAGCATTTGTATTTTCTCTCAGATTTTCTTTCTCTCTTTCTCCCTCTTGGTATCTTCCTTCACAGTTGCATTCAATGCATTTCCAAGTCAGGATGGTGACTGGCTTGGAGCGGAACTTGAAGGTGGCATTTCTGACATGCTACCCTTGTTCTTCCAGACGGAAGTTGTCGTGGGTTTGTCTGAGGATCTTTAGTGAATTTCTGCAGAGCATCTTGTCGATAGCACACACTGCTACTACTGACTGTCGGTGGTAGAGGGAGTGGATATTTGTGTATGTAGTGCCAGTCAAGCGTGCTCCTTTGTCCTGGATGGTTTAAAGCTTCTTGTGCTGTTGGGGCTGCACTTAACCAGACAAGTGGGGACTATTCCATCACACTCCTCACTTGTGCCTTGAAGATGGTGGACAGGCTTTGAGGAGTCAGCCGGAGAATTACTCCCCGTGGTATTCCGAGCTTCTGACCTGCTCTTGCACTGTGTTTATGTGGTGAGTGCAGTTGAGTTTCTGGTAAATGATGACCCTCAGGATGTTGACAGTGGCGATTCAGTGATGGTAACACTGTAGAATGCCAAGGGACAGTGGTTAGATTGTCTCTTATTGGTGATGGTTGTATTGTGTGACACAAATGTGATTTGAACTTGTTGTCCCAAGCCAGGTCTGGTTGCATTTGAACAAGGACTGCTTCAGTATCTGAGGAGGTGCGAATGGTTCTGAACATTGTGCAATCATCAGTGAACACCCCCTCATTATAAATTGTTCAGAATTGAGGGTATGCCACAGAATTAGACAATCAGTACTGAGGGGTGCCTCATTGTCAGAGGTTCAACATTGAGAATTGAAGGAGTGCCATTTGATTACAGGAGCCGTGGTGAGGTATTGCAGCACTTACAGAAGGTCGAACTGAGGGAATGCTTTATTGACAGAGGGTCGGTCTTGAGGTATTGAAGCACAGTCAGAGGTTCAGTACTGAGGGGAACCCTCATTGCAAGAGGGTTAATGCTGAGTCAGTTCCTCAATGTAATGGGGTCAGAAATGAGGGAGTGCGAAATGATTAAAGGGTCAGGACTAACAATACAGAACTGTCAGTGAGTCAGATCTGTAGGAGTCAGAGGAACAATACGGAGGCAGTGCCTTATTGTGTAGGTGTTGGAGTTGAGGGAGTGCCAACTGATTGGAGAGTGAGTCCAGAGGCATTGTGTCACCGTCAATCGGTTAGAACTGAGGGAGTGCCACATATTAAGAGGGTTGGTAGTGAGGTATTTGCAGCAGTGTGGGAGTGCCTCGTTCTCAGAGGATATTACTGAGAAAGTGCCTTATTGTCAGTGGAACATGGAGTCATAGAATCGCAGATGTACCGTATGAAAACAGACACTTTGTTCCAACTCGTCCACACTGACCAGATAACCAAAATTGATCTATTCCGTTTGGCCATATCCCTCAACCCTTCCTATTCGTAGACCCATTGACTTGCCTCTGAAATGTTGTTATTGTGCCATCCTTCACCAATTCCACTAGCAGTTTATTTCATACATGTGCCATCCTCTGTATGAAAATGTTACCCCTTAGGTCCCTTTTAAAACTTCCCCTCTCAAAATAAACACATGACCTCTGGTTTTGGAATCCCCTCCCTTGGGGAAAAGACCCAGACTGTTCACCCTATCCATGCTCTCATGATTTTATAAACCTTTATAAGGTCCTTCTGGCCATCTGACACTCCAGGAAGAATGGCCCTAGCCTATTCAGCCTCTCCGTACAGCTCAAACCCTCCAGCCCGCTGGTCACAGGCCTTCAATCTGAAAAGTAACTCTCGATCTCCACCCTCTCTCCTACCTTCTAGTCAATTTTTGTATCCAGGTGGCTCGTTCTACCTGTATTCCATGTGATCTAACCTTGTTATCCAGTCTCCCATGCGAACTTTGTCAAACCACTGAATCAAGAGTAGCCGTGCAAAAACATTCCTTTTGTGAAGACATTCCAGCCCTGGAGGCAGCTACTCTGTTGGCTGAAGGATTTGATAAAAGACAGTGCACGCAAAGCACTTCCACTTGGCATTTCTGAGGCCCAGAATGTTGCGTTCATGACTCAGGTGCTTGGCAATTGTGGGCTTATGTGTCATTCTCGTTATTACAGAGTACGATCTCGTCTGACATTGTCAAGGAATTGCTGCGTTGCTGGGTATATGATGCAATGAGATTCAGAAATGGATATTAAAAAGCCTGTGGCATTATTCAAAGAAAGAATGCCTTCCTCTTTGTTCAGTTCAATATTTCAATAATGGTGCATAGATATTTTTCAGGCTGGGAAGCAGGTTTGCAGTGGAATTCTCCAGGGGCTGCTACTGGGACGTTTGTCGTTCCTGATAGATAATTAGTTATCTTGATCGTGGTGTGCAGGGGACAATTATCAAGTTTGCAGATGCCATTAAACTTGAGAATTGTAAATTGTGAGAAGAATAGTGTGGAACTCCAAAAGTGCATTGAAAAGTTGATGGAATGGGCAGATAGGTGGAAGATGAGGTACAATGCAGAGAAGTGTAAGGTGATTCACATTGTCTTTCAAGTGTTTTTCCAACCAATGTAAAATAGGGGTATGGACGTGCACAGTTGAAATGATGGTAGTAGTGCAGCTGGAGAGAGCAATAAATAAAGCATACAGCCTTTATTAATAGGGGTATAGAGTATACGAGTAAGAAGTTGATGATATTGAAGTTCTGCAAGGTAACTTAAATCTCAAATGGAGTATTGTGCACAGTTGTGGCCTGCGCATTATAGGAAAAAGGCAAATGCATTGATGTGCTGATTATTACTAGAATGGTTCCAGGTCGGAAAAGCTTCAGCTGCAAGAACAGATTGAAGAGTTTGGGATTGTTCTCTCTCAACAGCAGGCTGACAGGAGATGGAATTGAGGTTTTTTGAAATCGTGAGTGGTCTGAACAGAGTAAATAGGGAGAAGATGTCCCTGCTCGTAGAAGAGCTTTACCACACAGTGTGTAATTAGTTATGGAGTGCACTGCTGTAAATGTGATGAATGAGGTTCAACGGAGACGGACAGAGGGAATTGGATGAGAATGGTGTGCAGGTGATAGGCGCAAAAAGGATTTGCTTGAGATGGTAGAGACAACTCAGTATGATGGGCCAAATGGCCTCCTTCTTCTTCTGTAATTTTTCGATTTGGTGTGTCCAAAAATTACCTGAAATTTATTACAAACACCAATAAAACAACACTATTACTACTTAACCATCTTTCAAAGCATTACTTTGACTTCAAATTGGTTTTGTGGACTCTCCGAAGACAGATAACATCTGGTTTAAAATGACACAGACGCAGAGGGTCAACACTGAAGCAGTACCTCATTGTAATAGGGTTAGAATTGAGGATGCGCCCCTTGATTGGACAGCCAGTACTGAGATTTTGCAAGTCTATCACAGTGTAAATATTGAATGAATCCCTCAGTGTCAGAACGTCAGAACTGTGGGAGTGCATTATTGTCAGAGGGTCAGGACTGAGGGACTGCCTTATAGCCAGTGCGTCAGTTCTGAGGCAGTGCCTCAACGCAATAGATAGAGAAATGGGGTAGGAGGCACATGATTAAAAGGTCAGTGGTAAGCTTTTGCAGCTCTATCAGAGGGTCAGTACTCAGCCAGTGCCTCATTGACAGAGGGTCCATCCTGAGGTATTGAAGCACTGTTAGAGGGTTAGCACTGAGGGAGTGCTTCCTTGTCAGAGATTCAGAATTGAGAATGTGCCTTATTGTCAGAGGCTCATTCCATTGGAGTGCCTCATTGTCAGAGTGACATAATCATATAGAACTCCCTCACCTCTAAACCTTAATATTGATCCTCTGAGAATTTGGCACTGCCTCAGCACTGACCTTCTTACAATGAGGCACTGCCTCAGGACTGACCATCTGATAATGAGGTGATTCCTCAGTACTGAACCATTGACAATGTGACACTCCATTAGTATTGACCTTCTGATAATAGGGTTCTCCTCAAGTACAGACCCTCTGACGGTTCTGCACTGCCTCAGTTCTGACCTTCTAAATGTCTGCCACTCCCTCAACTCTAACCTCCTTACAATGAGGCATTACCTCAATACTGACCGGGAAGGTGGCACTGCCTCAGCATTGACTATCTGACAGTAATGTAATCACACTGGACTGACCATTCAACAATGACATACTGCCTCAGAAGTGACCCACTTACAACAAGGCACACACTCAGTCCTGACCCACTGATAATGATGCTCTCCCTCAGTACTAACCCTCTGAGAGTGCTGCACTACCACAGGACTGACTCAATTCTGAACACCTTACAATGAGACACCGGCTCAGTATTGACCCTTTGATCATGAGGCACTGACTCAGTTCTGACCCTATTACATTGACAGCGCATCACTTCTTCATTGTTGATTCTCTGGCAGTGCAGAATTTCCGCATGACTGACCCTCTCACAGTGCAGCATGCCTTTAGTACTGAACCTCTGATAGTGCAGCTCCCCTCAGTGCTGTCTCCAACCGTGAAGCATTCTCTTAGTATTGACTCTCTGATAGTATTTAGGAGAGTGCTGCACTGTTGGCGAGTCAGTACTGAGGAAGAGCTGCATTGTCAGAAGGCAAATATTAATGGAGTGCTAGGGTCAACTTTAAAGGAGTTTTGCACTGTCGTAAATTCCACGACGGCGGCGCGGTGGCTCAGTGGTTCGCACTGCTGTCTCACAGCGCCAGTGACCCAGGTTCGATTCCACCCTTGGGCGACCGTCTGTATGGAGTTTGCACATTCTCCGTGTCTGTGCGGGTTTGTGTGTCCTCTGGGTGCTCCCGTTTTCTCCCACAGTCCAAAGATGTGAAGGCGAGGTAGATTGGCTATGCCAAATTGCCCATAGTGCCCAGGAATGTTTAGGTTAGGTGGCTTATACATGGGAATGGGCCTGGGTGGGATGCTCTTCGGAGGGGCATTGTGGACTTGTTTGGCTTAATGGCCTGTTTGCACACTGTCGCGATTCTATGAATCAATATTAAGGGAGTGCTCCAGTATCAGAGGGTCAATAGGAAGGGAACACATCTCTCTCAAAAGGTCAGTCGTCAGGTTAGTGCTGAGGGAATACCGGTATATCAGAGGGTTAACATATGGCAGAAATACACTGTCAGATGGTCAGCCAACACTACTCCAGAGTATGTTGTACTGTTGGAGGGTCAGTACTGAGGGAGTGCCTCATAGTCAGAAGGGCCAGCTCTCTGGCAGTGCTTCTTTGTTAGTGTGCCACTCCCTTAACGCTGAAACTCTGACAGTGCAGCACACCCTTAATATTGACCCTGTGACATTGCAGCATTCCCTTTATATTGGCCATTCAAAAGAGCGGCACTCCCTCAGCGAAGACAGTCTGACAATGCAGCTTTCCCCCACGACTGAGCATCCGACAGCGCAGCATTCTGTCATCATTGACCCTTTGACAGTGTAGCACATGCTTCATATTGACCCTCCAATATTGTGGTACTCCCTCAGTGATGATACTCTGACAATGCAGCACTCCCTCAATACTAACTCTCTGATTAAGCACTCCCTCAGTGCTAAGCCTCTGACAATGGAGCATTCTCTCATTACTGACCCTTTGCTGTGTTGCTCTGCCTGAGCACTCACTCGCTGAAGTTGCAGTGCACCATCAATAGTTGCCCTCCGAAAATGCACCACTTCCTTAATACTGACACTCGATAGTGGAGCATTCCCTTAATATGGACCCTCTGATAGCGTAGCATTTTTTTAGTATTTGCCTGCTCACAGTGCAGCACTCCCCTAATATCAAAGCTCTGAGGGTGAAATACTCCTTTAATATTGACCATCTGAGAGTGCAGCATTCCCTGGTGCGAACTCTCTGCAAGTGCAGTAATCCCTTATTATCGGACCACAAGCAGTGTGGCACTCCCTGAATACTGGTTCACCAACAGTGCAGCACTCCCTGAATTTTGGTCATCGAGAATGCCCTTTATATTGACCTGTTTGCAGTGCAGTACTCTCCTAACATCAAACCTCTATCAGTGGGTCCGCACTGCGGGAATGCCCCATTGTCAGTAGGTCAATTGTGAGGCAGTGCCACTTTGTCAGAGGGTCAATATTGAGGTAGTGCCTCATTTTAAGAGGGTCAGAATTAAGGAAGTGCCTCATAACACAGAGTCAGTACTGAGGTAGTGTCGCACTGTCAGAGGATCAGTTGAGGGAATGCCTTGTTGTCAACGCGTCAGTTC
This sequence comes from Rhincodon typus, assembly GCF_021869965.1. NCBI lineage: Eukaryota > Metazoa > Chordata > Chondrichthyes > Orectolobiformes > Rhincodontidae > Rhincodon > Rhincodon typus. The sequence continues at coordinate 6,152 of NW_025968476.1, read as the reverse complement.
TGAGGCAGTGCCTCCATGTAATGGATTTAGAATTGAGGGAGGATGACATGATTAGAAGGTCAGTAGTAAGATATTGCAGTCAGAGTGTCACTACTCAGAGAGTACATCATAGTCAGAGGGTTTGTGTTGAGGTATTGAAGAACTGTCAGAGGCGAAGTATTGAGGGAGTGTTTCCTTGGCAATGACTCCCTCTGCAGGGCTATCATGTCATTTCTGGAGAGTCAGTCTTGAAGGAGTCACCCATTGAGAAAGAATCAGTTCTGATGAAGGGCCTCATTATCAGAGGGTCACTACTGAAGGGGTTGTAAGTGGGTCAATTCTGAAGCAGTGCCTCATTGTAAGGGGGTCAGAATTGAGGGTGAGCCTCACGACTGAAGAGTCAGCACTGATGTCCTTCAGCTCCACCAGAGGGTCAGTTCTGAGGCAGTACCTCACGACTGGAAGGTCAGCCCTGAAATACTGCTACATTGTCAGCGTGTCAGTTCTGAGGCAGTGTCTCTTTGTCAGAGTGTCTGTAGCTGTTCTGCAAAGCTGTAACCCAGTCTGCACTTCATTTCCCTAATGAGATGCTGTCTGTGGGTCGATTGTCAGGCAGTGCCTCATTGTAATGGGATCAGGAGTTAGAGGATCACATTTAGAGGATGAATACTGAGGACTGCAGCACTATCAGAGCGTAAGTACTGAGGGAGGGCCTCATCGTCAGCGGGACAGTACAGAGGCAGTGTTTGTAAGGGGGTCAGTCTGTTCTGAGGATTGTTACCGGGTCAGTACTGAGGGAGTGCTTCATTGTCAGAGATTCTATTCTGAGGCAGTGCCTCAATGTAATGGGGATGGATTGAGGGAGGACCATATGATTAATTGGTTATCTCTGAGGTAGTGAACTGCTGTCAGACGGTCCAAACCGTGGAGTGCATTATAGTCAGAGGGTCAATACTGATTCAATGGTCAAAATTGGGGGAGTGCCACACGGTTCGAGAGTCAGTACTGAGGTATTGTAGCAGTGTCAGAGGGTCAGAACTGTGGGAGTGCGTTATTGTCAGGGTTGCAAGCTGAACTGGTGCCTCATTTAAGGGGGTCGGAATTGAGGAAGTTCATCATGTTTACAGGATCATTACTGAGGAAGGGCCCCGTAATCAGCAGATCAGCATAGAGGGAGTACCTTATTATCACGAGGTCAGTTCTGAGGCAGTGTCTCATTGTTAAAGGATGATCTGTAAGGGAGTGACTCGTTGTTAGAGGATCCATCCCGAGGCAGTCCCTCAATGGGATGGAGTAAGAATAGAGGGAGTGTCAAATGCCAGGGGCTCAATATTGAGGTATTGAAGAACTGTTAGAGTATCAGTACTGAGGTAATGCAGCACTGTCAGAAGGTCAGAATGATGGGAATGCCTTATCGTCAGCAGGTCAGTTCTGAGGCATTGCCTAATTGCAAAGGAATTAGAATTGAGGGAGTTTAGATGGTCAATACTGAGGTAATGCATTACTGTCAGAGGGTCAGGATCGAGCGAGAGACTCATTATGAAAGGGTCTGTACTGAAGGAGTACCTTATTGTCAGTCGATCAGTTCTGAGGCATTACCTCTTTGTCAGAGGATCTGTTCTGAGGGATTGCCTCATTGTCAGAGGATCTGGAGTGAGGCACTGCCCCGATGTAATAGGGTCAGAATTGAGGGTATGCCACAGGATGAGAGGATCAGTACTGAAGTAGTGCAGTACTGTCAGAGGATCAGTACTGAGGGAGTGCCTAATTGTCAGAGGGTCAGTACTGAGATAATTAAGCACTGTCAGTGGGACTCTGGGCTTCAGTACGAGAAGATCAGAGTAAAAAAGCATGAAAGTCATGCTATAAAGTAGTGCTTTCAGCTCCAGTTGAGTACATAGTGAATTCTGAACATCATATTTTAGGAAGGACATTAAGTCCCTGGAAAGGGAGGAAAGGAAATTGAGCAGAATGACAGCAGCACTACATCCAGGAGGTGGAAGCATACTTGGAATTTTGTGCCCCTGCCTTTAAACTCAATTGCAGTAAAAGATAAATTGTGAGTGTTTTAGATAGTTAAATGGTCTTCAGATTGGTTTCACAGGTCGGCGCAATATCGAGGGCCGAAGGGCCTGTACTGCGCTGTAATGTTCTATGTAATGTTCTATGTTCTAAGCTGTTGAAAGGGGGAGACAGGAATGTGGGCTAAAAGGTCAAGACAAAGTTACAGGGTGAGGGAGATTAAAGATCAAATTCACCATTGAACACAAAGCAAAGGCAAAGGTAACGAAAACAGAAGCTGTTGGAAAAGTTCAGCAGGTCTGGCAGCCTCTGTGGAGGCAAAAAAACAGAGTTAAAGTTCCAGGTCCGGTGACCCTTCCACAGAACACAAAGGCAGTGGTAATTGTTGTTGAGAAAGTCAAAACATTGGCCTACATTCAATACTGAGTTCAACAGCTTTAGACCCATTAACACAGTCCTCTGTTTGGATATACTTTCCCCTAGTGATTGCATCCTGTCTTCATGCTTTACTTCCTTTTCAATCAGATCTTCATTCTACCATTCACACGTGCTCTGGAGCAATGCTTTATCTCTCCTTTTCAACCTTTACCACTCTCTTTCCCCTTTTATTCGTTGGCACACTTTGATCTGCAAACCCCCTCACTCTCTAATTTACGCTAATAATCCATTCTGTTCCATGTATTTCTCTATCCCCTTTCGACAGGATCATATCCATCAAATTTCCACTTCACTTCAATTGCAAAACGTTTCACTGGACTCAAAACAGTATCTTCCTCTTTCCACAGAGCGGGGCGTGGGTGTCCGTGCCTAGGGAGGGGCCGCATTATCGACCTGGGTGGTGCGGGGAACGGTGTCGTTGCTGACGGTGACGGTTCAGAATTTGAAAACAAGAGACCTCGCGCTTGCGGATCACGCACCTATCTACACCTCCGCTGTCGTTCCGCCGAACACCTGGTCTTTCTTCGTCCATAGTTCAACACTGGTGCACACCTGAGGTTGGAAGGCTGTTTCTGGGTATACCATCTTTGTTGAGCCTAGCACGAAGTCTTCCGTGAGGCTTGTTCCTCCGCCTTGGCTCTTTATGTTACCCTGTCTGTTGGGGCCATGATATGGTGGCTGTCAGTGCAGCTTGAGTTGAGCTGGTGAGTGGGTAAGTACGCAGCAGATGAACCATCTCTCTGATAAATATGAAGTTATCTACTTTAGGGGCAAAAACTGAAAAGCCATTTAATATCTGAATGGTGATAGATTGGGAAAGGAAGGGGTGCACTGAGACCTTCGTGTCATTGTACCTGTCCCTGAAAACAAGTATGACCCTGACACTGACCCTGACCCTGACCCTGACCCGGACGCTGACCCTATTGCAGGTGGTGAATAAGGCAGATGGCTTGTTGGCTGCCTTATTGAAGGGATTCATGGACTGGTTATAGTGACAGTGAGTGAAAGATTTACCAGAGTGATTTCATGGATGGTGGTATTGAGAGATGAATGGAGACTGGATCAGTTAGAGTTATATGCGTTGGAGTTGAAAAGAAGAACGGGCACCTGTTGGAAGCCATAAATTTAAAGAGGACTGGACAAGATAGTTGCAGTAAGGAGGTCCTCAATGACTTAGGAGTCCAGAAATAGGGCTTAGAGTTAAGGAGGTAAAGGAGATCATTTAGGAAATGAGAAGAAATGTCTTCACCCAGACAGAGGTCAGCCTGTGGAATTTTGTCTGGGAACTGTTGATGTCAAACCATTGACTATTTTCAAAGAGAAATTGGATATGGTGCTTAGGACTAAAGAGAACAAAGACAGTGGGTAGAAACAGTGTGAGTTCAATGATCAGCCATGATCACGTTGAAAGGTGGAACAGGCTTGAAGTGCTTAAGCCTATTCTTCTATATTTCTATGAACCAAAGGAGACAAGATTGACTGGAATGACCCCAAGGGTGAGGACTTCAGGGTTTTTAAAATTCATTTGTGAGATCTAAAGATCGCTGGCTTGTCCAACTTTATTGGCTGCCATTAGTTGCCCCATGCGAAGATGGTGTTGAGCTGCCTTCTTGAACCACTCCAGACATTGTGCTGACAGTTGACCCACAATCATTCGAATCCCGACAGTGTCGAAGCAGGCCATTTGACCCAACAAGACCATAATGACTCCAAAAAGCAATCCACAAGACTGACCCCACCTCCCCCAACCCCCACCGCTACCCCCTTACCACCCTATCCCTGTAACACTGCACTCCCCATGGATAATTCACATAACTACTCATCCCTGGACACAATGGGCAATTTAGCGTGGCCAATTCATCTAATCCACACATCTTTAGTCTGTCGGAGGAACCCGGAGCACCTGGAGGAAACCCACAAAGACATGGGAAGAATGCACACACACCCACACACAGTCAGCTGAGACTGAATTGAACCCAGATCTCTGGTGTTGTGTGGCAGCAGTGCTAACCAGTGGCCACTGTGCTGCTCGTAAGGAAAATATTGTGGGGAAGGGAGGTCCAGGGTTTTGACCCAGCGACAGTGAAGGAATGATGACATATTTAAAGTTTGAAGGGGATCTTGTCGGGAGTGGTATTCCTATGTGTCCGCTGCCCTTGTCCTTCTTGATGTAAGTAGTCACGTGTTTGCTAAGTGCTGTCTGAGGATTTTTGGTGGAATTTCTGCAGTGTACCTTATTAATGGTGCACACTGCTGCTACTAAGTGTTGGTGGTGGAGGGAGTGAATGTTTGTGGATGTGGTGCCAATCAAGTGGGCTGCTTTGTCCTGAACAGTGTTGAGCTTCTTGTGTTGTTGGAGCTGCACCTGTCCAGGCAAGTGGGGAATATTCCATCACACGCCTGACTTGTGTCTTAATGTGGAGAGATTCAGAAGCTCAGATTGTCCTGAGCCTTCTGAATGATGAAAAGTCTGCCGAGTGACTACCTCTCCTGGAATTTGCCGGTCTGTTCAGTTGTTGAGGCATTTGCACCAAGTTCCTGGAGGTGGAACAGTTGTTGCCCTGTAAATTTGATGTTTCAGTTCCATATACATTCATGATGTTGCTTCCTCTCCATGTCCTGCTCTGACAGGTGCAACAGTATCCCACAACATGAGCAGACGGTTGCTGCATCTTTCCTCGTAATCTGCCCCACACAACAGCATTCTGACAATATTAGCCTCATACATAACTCCCCCAATTTAGAACATAGAACATAGAACATAGAACATTACAGCTCAGTACAGGCCCTTCGGCCCTCGATGTTGCGCCGACCTGTGAAACCAATCTGAAGCCCATCTAACCTAAACTATTCCATTATCATCCATATGTTTATCCAATGACCATTTAAATGCCCTTAAAGTTGGCGAGTCTATTATTTTTGCAGGCAGGGCATTCCACGCCCTTACTACTCTCTGAGTAAAGAACCTACCTCTGACATCTGTCCGATATCTATCACCCCTCAAATTAAAGCTATGTCCCCTCGTGCTAGCCATCACCATCCGAGGAAAAAGGCTCCCACTGTCTACCCTATCTAATCCTCTGATCATCATGTGTGTCTCTATCAAGTCACCTCTTAACCTTCTTCTCTCCAACGAAAATAACCTCAAGACCCTGAGCCTTTCCTCATAAGACCTTCCCTCCATACCAGGCAACATCCTGGTAAATCTCCTCTGCACCCTTTCCAATGCTTCCACATCCTTCCTATAATGCGGTGACCAGAACTGTACGCAATACTCCAAGTGCGGCCGCACCAGAGTTTTGTACAGCTGCAACATGACCTCATGGCTCCGAAACTCAATCCCTCTACCAATAAAACCTAACATACCGCACCCTTCTTAACAACGCTATCAACCTGGGTGGCAACTTTCACTGATCTATGCACATGGACACCGAGATCTTTCTTCTCATCCACACGACCAAGAATCTTACCATTAGCCCAGCACTCTGTATTCCTGTTCCTCCTTCCAAAGTGAATCACCTCACACTTTTCCGCATTAAACTCCATTTGCCACCTCTCAGCCCAGCTCTGCAGCTTATCTATGCCCCTCTGTAACCTGCAACATCCTTCCGCACTATCCACAACTCCACCAACTTTGGTGTCATCCGCAAATTTACTAACCCATCCTTCTACGCCCTCATCCAGGTCATTTATAAAAATGACAAACAGCAGTG
>NW_025968475.1:0-24772 GCF_021869965.1 Rhincodon typus | reverse complement strand
TCCACGTGGCAGGATTTGAATGCAGGACCCGAGAACATTACCTGGTTCTCTGGATTAATAGTCCAGTGATAATGTCTCCCCATCAGATTAAGATATTTTGTCCATATTTGGATGAAGGCATACTGAATGGTTCTGGTGAAACTGAAGCTGATCATTTGTGAGTAAACGCTGCTTGATAGAACTGACACCAACATATTCCATCTAATTGCTGGTGATTGAGACTGGTAGGGTAGTAATCAGCAGGATTAAATTTCTCCTTTTTTTTGTGGAAAGGGCAATTATGCTCATTATAGCTGTGTCACAATAGCATGGCTAGAGTTGTGACTGGTTTGCCAGCAAACGTCTTTGGCAGTATAAATGGACATATCACATTTTCTCCTCAAACCCACACACCATGCTCACTTGGAAATATATCACTGTTCCTTTACTGTTACTGGGAGAAGGGGAGACAGAATCTATTTGATCTTGACATAAGAAAGAAAATTTTTTTGAAGAAACATGGTTTCACTTTTTTTTAAAAGAGAAATATTATTTTAAGATGATACAGATGGTCTATTAGCAACAGAAATGTGAAAAAATTCACTCAACAGCAGCTGTGACAGCAACACCGAGCAAAGACAAACTTTCACCAAGACATTAGTAAGAAGTGTAGGGACAGCAGTATGGGTTAGAGGATGAGAAACGTCTACAGGCCTCCAAACAGAGGGAGATAGAGAAGCAGATACGTAAGCAAATCACATGGGTGTGAGAGGAACAGGGTTGTAGTTGTAGGGGACTTCAAGTTTCCGAACACTAACTGGGATTGCCTTAGTGCGAAGGGATCAGAATGGTTGGAATTTTTAAAGTGCATCGAGGAGAGCTTTTTGTGCCAGTACATAGCGAAAGATGGGACAGTGCTAGATCTACTCCTAGGCAATGAAGCAGGCTAAATGTTTGAAGTTTCAGTGGACGAGCATTTTGAGAATAATAACTGTAATTCTTAAGTTTCAAAGTGAAGTGTCTAAATTTGGGGAGAATGTATGGGGAGTGTAGGAGGTTGCTTGAAAAGGAAATTAGGAGTGCAAAGTGGGGCTAGGAAATATTGGCAGATGGGATCAAAAATATCCCCAAGGCTTTCTATAAGTATGTCAAGAGTAAGAGAATTACCAGGGAAAGCGTAAATCCTATTAGAGACAGAAGGGTTAATCTGTGTGTGGAGCCAGAGAATGAGGCTGAGGTCTTAAATGAATAATTTTCATCTGTGTCCATATCAGAGAAAGACATTGTGACCAGGATTTCAGTTGTGATGGTAAGGTTCTAGAACACATATTAAGATTCGTAAGTAGGAAGTATTTGAAATTTTAATAGGTGCCCAAATCGCCAAGGCCTGATCAAATCTATTCCAGGCTGCAATGGGAGGCAAGGGACGAGATTACTATGGCCCTGGTGGAGATATTTAATACCTTGTTGGCCACAAGTGAAGTCCAGATGATTGGATGAAAGCTAATATGATTATTTTTTGTTCAAGAACGGCAGCAGTGTCAAGCCATGTAGTTACAGACCAGTCAGATTGACATTAGTGATAGGGAAATTATTGAGAAAGTTCTGAAGAGCGGATTGATCAACACTTGGAAAGGCATGGATTGATGAGGGATAGTCAGCACTGATTTGGTTGAGGGAGATCCTGTCTGACTAATTAATTTAATTGAGTTTTTTGACAAGGTGACTAAATATGTAGATGAGGGTAGAGCAGTTGATGATTAACATGGACTTCAGTAAGGCCCTTGATAAGGTCCCACATGGAAGGGTGATCCAAAAGATAAGAGCCTGTAAGGTGAGAGATATGATAAGCCTTTGAGGTAGAAGGTAAGTTGGCAAACTGGATCCAAAATTAGCTTGCAAATATGGGTTAAAGAGTGATGATGGAGGGTTGTTTCTGTGATTGGAAGCCTGTGACCAGTGACGTACTGCAGGGTTGTTGACGGTGAGGATGATGGTTTCAGGCTACAGTCTGTTATTGATCAGATGGTAAATTGGGCAGAGCAGTGGCAGGTGGAATTTAATCCTGGGGAGTGTGAGGTGATGCATTTTGGGAGGAATAAAGGAAGGACATAAATAATGAGTTAGAGGTCTGAGGGAAGAACAGAGACTTTGGTGTACGTGTCCATAAATCCAGAAAGGGGTCAGCTCCGATAGACAGACAGGATAGTGTGAAGAAAGTATATGAGATGCTTGCCTCCATTAACCACAATATAGAATATAGGAGCAAGGAAATATTGTCACAACGCTATAAGGCATTGGTTAAGGGACAGATGAAATATTGTGTGCAATTCTGGTTGCCACACTGTCGGAGGGATGTGATTGCACTGGAGAGGATGCAGAGGAAATTCTCCAGGATGTTGCCTGGGATAAAAAGTCTCCGTTATGAGGAGAGACTAGATATAAGCTGTCATTATTGCCAGTGGATCCACGACAACGAAGGCTGTGTCATCGCATGAAAGCTCTTGTCCATCAGTCTTGCACAAGGCTTCCAAGCAAGCTGTATCCCAAGCTTCATTATGACAAATGGTTACTAGGCTGAGAAAGATTGCACTTTAAGCATAGCTTTAATGTTCCCACCGGCCTGTGCGAATCACTTGTCCAATACTGTCTAAATTGAAGAAGAAGCAACCACTGAGCTGTCCGCTCTTTCGCGTGTCTTTGATAGGTCCAGATAGAGATTAAGCATTTCAGCAAAGACTGTTTATCTCACCTGCGATATCGTATGTGGATTCAGTATTGGACTATTTAGTCACTTCAGGGCCTATCCACCAATGCAGAGGAAAGAGATCCTTGATCCTGCGAGACTGCCTACCACTCAATGAAGCCATAGACATTTCTACTACAGCACTATATCATGGTCTAGTCGTGTCGCCATTGTGTGAATCAGCACTCTGTGGTTATGAACACGATAACTTGCACAGTTGGGTTCAATTTATTTATACAGTAGGTTCTGCTATAATGCGATAGTTGCGTTCCTGTGCAGCATGATGTTATAGAAAATCGTACTGTAGAAATAACAGGGCCTGTGGGAAAAGCGGGCTTAGGGGTAGACCATCAAAAAAAAACACTCAAAATTGCTCAAATATCATACAAAAGCCTAACACAAAGGATAGCACCATTTGAATAAATGTTTAATTCCTGTCTAATAATGAAATAAAAGTAACTTTAACACCTTACCTTGGGAAAAAATGTCAATGTCTGTTGACAGTGTCAAAAAATGTCTTGTTCATGTTGATGTAATGCCAGCGCGGAGACTCTTTCAGCGCTAACATTGTGCTTGCTCAGGGCATAGCCCGCAAAACGATCATGTAATTTTGCTGAAACAAGCTTGTAGCCAACACAAGTTTGTGTTTTAGGAATAGCATTCCTCAGTTGTGTTATAGCCAATTTGCATTCCCGAATACGTGTGAAAGCAGAACTGACTCTACCTTGTATGCCCAAATAGATGTGTTGCCGTGGGATTTATTCTAGCCCCAGATGATTGTAGGATTCCATGATAAATATGTCTTCTATAGAATGACCTCTCCTACTCCTTTCATACTGCAATATTTAGATATTATTTATACGATATTTGGACCCACAGGTGCATGTAAGAATTTTTTTACATGCTTTAATGGGATTTGTCCTCCACTCAAGTTCATCTTTGAAAGGAGCAGGCATATTAGCTAATCTTCCAAGGTATCCTAATTGAGAAATCTGCCAGAGGATTTTCTGTTATTGTCTGCCACAAGTCTACGTTCACCGGTCAACATATGTGTTGGGACGTCCTACACTTCTGCATAATAAAAGACTGGCCTTATTGGCTACCTTTAATTAGGATCCAAGCCATTGGCTCACTGTGCAAGCTTGATCCTGAAATAGAGTGCATCAATGCCATCCTGTAAGATAATACCTACTGTGGTCACATCATTTCTTATGCAAACACCAGAATGGCATATTTGTTTCTGAAAAGTGTCAGTCTTAGTCAAATTACTCTGGAAATGTAAAGTATTTTGAAAATTTGAGAAATAAGTGAAGCTAGCTGTTTCACTCAGCTACAATACAGCAGTAATATGAATAACGTTCGCCAGTAATGGGATGCTTCTGTCGAGCCAAAAGACATTCTGTCTGGATCTGGGATTTATATGGCTAATGGCTTGACCATCAATGATAGGAGAGTGAGGAAAGGGTGTGTGCACAAGAAGCCGAAGTTGAAGGAATGCTAAATACTTTGGTGTATTCTGGAGCAGGATACAAAAGATGAGGAAGGTTCAAGCATCGAAAATAGGGATTGTTGTTCATTTCACCTGAGCTTCAAATTTAAGGTTAATGTAAATTAGTAAGTGGGACATAAATAATAGTTTTAAAGATAGTAGGAACTGCAGATGCTGGAGAATCCTGAGATAACAAGGTGTAGAGCTGGATGAACACAGCAGGCCAAGCAGCATCAGAGGAGCAGGAAGGCTGACGTTTCGGGCCTAGACCCTGAAGAAGACCTCCTTGTTGTAAGTGGTTCATTCTAGATCCCCACCAGTTTCTGGGTGAAAAACCTTCTCCTCAAATCCCCTCTTAAACCTCCTGCTTTTTACCTTTTTAAAGTTATATCCCGTTGTTATTGACTCATCAGAAAGCTGTCCCCTTAGCTGTTCACCCTGAGCACACTCCTCATCATCTTATATACCTCTATCAGATCCCCCCTCAACCCTCTCTGCTCCAAAGAAAACAATCTGAGCTTATCCAACCTCTCTTCATAGCTAAAGTGCTGCATCCCAGCAATATCCTGGTGAATCGCTTTAGCACGCCCTCCAGTGCAGTCACATCCTTCCTATGGTGCAGTGACCAGATCTGCACACAGTACTCCGCCTGTGGCCTAACCAAAGTTATATACAGCTCCAACACAATCTCCTTACCGTCATAATCTACGGCTCGTCTGATAAAACCTAGTTCCCATATGCTTTAATGGCTCGATTAACTTGTGCTGCCACCTTCAGGGATGTGACATTGCTTGTGTGGTCTCGAGCACAGTTGCATTCACTGCTTACCTTCTCTGTTTGTTTTCACCCAATGTGCACCTCTTTTGTATAATTAGTCTAAATTGGTTAACCCTGAGGTGAAGACACATTGTAACAGAAAATTGGCAGCTGCTTAGCTCTTCTCCTTAGTGAAGTTGGGTCAGTTGCAAGTTAGAGAAAACAAGTAGTAAGTAACTTCCTTTTTATGCATATCTTTTAAAGGAAGTTGTTATGATTTGTTGGTATTTTATATTGAATTGTTACTTGTGCATCTCAAAATATATTGACCTGAACAATTGTTTTTGATGCATGATCAGTAGTGGTGTTATGTGCAAATTAATTTTTCGTTTATGGGCGCTGAGTGCCCTTGGATGGGCCAGTAGTTATTGCCCATTCCTTGTTTTTGTGAGGAGGTGGTGAGAGTCTTGGATATGAAAGTTGAATATTGATAATCCATTACAACTGTAATGGTATCAATGCTGTTGTATAAAACAGGACCTGAAAAGGTTAACTAATATCATCAGATATGCTCTAACCATTAGGATACATTCCTGAGAGGCGCTAACTAATGTTTATAAGTACTATGCCAGTCTCCACGTGTACTTTAGTAATTTTCTTGGTGTTAACAGCATGTAACTAAAAATTAACTGTAAATTGAGCCGGATACCGCACAAGACAATCATCTCTCTGATGTGTGATGTGATTAGCTACTAAGAAATATGTGATCGACCTTTACTCTTTAATCAGGTGAGACCCTATTTTCTGCCTAAGGTATCTTGTCAGCATCCTTCCTCGTATGGTATCAGTAACTGTGAAAACCAGCAAGAATTGCTGGTGGTGAATCTACCCACGATATCCCACTTGATTCTGGCACAAACCAATGTTAACGATATGCTGGCAAGCTAGTATGGTATAGGATAGTAAAAGTGGCGAGATTTGAAAATTTCTGTAGTTGTACCTTTGCAATATGGTGTAGTGGTGGGATCCACTGTTGATTTTTAAGCTAGAAATAGCAGGTGGGATCTGAAGATTTCATTCAGCAGTGGTGACACATCCTGAAAAAGTCTTCAGTTTTCTTTATGAAAATCATGACCATTTGAGGAAAAGAAATAGTGAAGAAACATAAATCAGAAAATTGTGAATGTAGCTTTAAATATTCAGTAGCTTAAATGCGCTCAGCCTGTCAGCTGCGGTGAAAACAGTAGCTAGCAATAGAAAGGTTGCAGGAACTATAGCAGCTCTGTTCATGCCATAAAAACTCAAAACAGCGAACAATATTGAAAAAGCCATTAAATACCAAGCAGAGTCTCCCCAAAGCAGTAAGGAGGAGAAATCAGAACTGTAAATTTCAGAATATGGTGATTGCTATCTTGGACACCCATTATGAGCTAAGTGCACCTGAGTAGTAGTTGAGAGATTTTGTATTTAAAAAGAAAATTTTGGCTGAGGAGCTAAAGGAAGGCTTAATACACTATATTACACAAAGGAGTATTGCTGTGATTACTTAAAACATTGGAAAAGTTGCAAGAAAAATATTTTAAAAAAACGCTCAAACTGGCAAAATAGCAATATTAATTAACTTTTAAGATCGTAACACATGGGAGCAGAAATAGACCATTTAGCCCATCAAATCTGCTCTGACATTCAATGAGTTCATGGATGATCTGACAATCCTCAACTCCATTTTCCTACCTTTTCCTTATAACCCTTTAATCTCTTACTCATGTAAAGTCTGTCTTTCTGAGTGTTGAATATATGTAATGACCCAACCTCAATAGCTCTTGGTGGTAAATCATTCGATAGAATCCCTACACTCTGAGAGAAGAAATTCCTCATTATCTCTGACTGAAATGTGCGACTTCTTATTCTGAGATTATGCCCTATGGTCCTAGATTCTTCCACGAGGGGAAGCAACCTTTCTACGTCTAACCTGTCAAGTTTCAAGAAGGTCACTTCTTATTCTTCTAAATTCAATGAGTATAAGCCCAGACGACTCAATCTTTTCCTCATCGTTTCTCCAAACCTGGTATCAGGGTAGTAAACCTCCTTTTGGACTGCTTCCAATGCCAGTATATTTTTCCTCAGATAATGGGCATCCACTATCTCTGTGTAGTTATTCCTTTTAATATTCTAAAATGCATCCCATCAAGTTCAGGGCATTTAATAACCTTCGGTTCCGTCAGTTTTTCTGGTACTTTCTCTCCAGTGATAGTTATTGTATCTACTTCTGCTCCTCCTTTTGTACCTTGATGATTTTAGTAATTTGGAATGCTGTTCATGTCTTCCACTGTGAGGTGTTTATTTAACTCCTTTGCCTTTTCCAGATTTTCCCCAATGTTATGTTCTGACCCTTATTCTTTAAGGGCCCTATCTTCACTTGGGCTTCTTTCTTCCTTTGTAAATATTTAAAGAAGTTTTTGCTGTCCTTCTTGCTACTACTTGCAAGTTTTCCCACAAAGCTTATTTGCTCCTGCTTTATAATTTTTTTTTTTCTTTTTTTTTGTTTTTAAGACTTTCCCAGTCGTCAGGCTGACCTCTAATCTTTGCCATGTTGAATGTTTTTTTTTCTTTCAATTTGACATATCTTTAACTTTCCTGATTAATCAGGATTAACTTGTCACCTTTCTAGAACCCTTTTCCCTTACTGGATATCTTTCCTGTAAGCCATGAACTATTTTCTTAAACATCTTCCTGAACCATCTATGCTGCTAAACTTCTTTCCTTCATCCACTCCAGCTAGCTCTGACCTAATGCCTTTGTAATTACCTATATTTAAGCTTAGCACAGTTGTTTCTGACCCAGGTCTCTCCCTCTCAAACTGCATGCTAAATTCTACTATGTTATGGTCACTGTTTCCTCGAGGATCTTTTACTGTGACGTAGTGTATTAAACCTACCTCATTACACATAATAACATCTAGAATAGGAGCAAATTACTGCAGATGCTGGAATCTGTACTGAAAACAAAAAGTACTTGAGATTACAGCGGGTCAGGCAGCATCCATTGAAAGAAAGCAAGCTAACGTTTCAAATCCAGATGACTTTTCATCAGAACTGAAGTGAAGTGTAGAGGAAGCAGCTGGAGTTGGAGCGTTGGGGTAGGAAGGATGTTGATAGTTCAGCTTAAGTAATCGGAATGTGAGAATTGCAGAACAATGGTGTGTCTGACTGCCAAACTGGAAAGAACAGACAGTCCCATTGGAGTGGGGGTAATGCAGAGAGGACATGGTGACAGAATGTAACCAGCAAAGCTAAAATGAAAGGGAAAGAATAGGTTCACCATCAAAATGTTAGCTTGTTTTCTGTCCATAGATGCTGCCTGACCCACAGTGATTTGCAGCATTTTTTATTTTCATTTGGATCCAAAATCATGGAATCATAGAATCCCTACAGTGTGCAAACAGGCCTTTCGGCCCAACAAGTCTACACCAACCCTTGGAGCATCCCACCCAGACCCAATCCCTCCATAATCCACACACCCCTGAACACCACGGGCAATTTAGCATGGCCAATCCACCTAGCCTGCACAGCTTTGGACTGTGGGAGGAAACCAGAGCACCCGGAGGAAACCCATGCAGACACGGGGAGAATGTGCAAACTCCGCACAGACAGTCGCCCGAGGCTGGAATCGAACCCGGGTCCCTGGCGCTGTGAGGCTGCAGTGCTAACCACTGAGCCACCATGCCGCCCCAAAATACCCTGATCCTTGGTTGAATCTACAACATATTGTCCAAGGAAATTGTCCCAAGTACTCTCTGCCACTCTGACTATCTCAATCTACATGAAAATCAAAGTTCCCACGATTTATGTACTGCCTTAGTTACGTGCCTTTGTTATGCTTTGATCATTTTTTGCCCCACTGTATAACTTATTCAGGCGGTCTGTAGACCAGTGGTTTTCAACAAGTCTGTGACAAGCTGAGAAGTATGCTGTGATGTTTTTGGGAAGCAAAACTGCCTTGCCTGATCATCGAGGCCAAATTCACACTTCCAGTCTCCTCCAGGCCCTCTATTATTCAAGGCAGGTGCTCACACCAGATGCCCCTATTGACTGTGCATGTACAAGCCTCGAGAACCTTGCATGTGTAGATGTCTGATATTGCATGCGTGGAGATTTAGCATTGTGCCTGTGTTGACATTTGTCACCATGCGTGCGTAGGAGAAGGGAAATCCACTTGGGTATGCAGCCTGCTTGCACACACGCACGATCAAACATTGGGTATGAGCATGGTAAATAGACAAGGTTTCTTCCCTGGGGTAGGGAAGTCCAAAACTAGAAGGCATAGGTTTAATATGAGAGGGGAAAGACTTAAAAGGGACCTAAGGGTCAACTTTTTCACACAGAGGATGGTGTGTGTATGGAATGAGCTGTCAGAGGAAGTGGTTGAGGCTGGTACAATTACAACAGTTAAAAGGCACCTGGATGGATATATGAATAGGAAGGGTTTAGAGAGATATGAGCCAAATGCTGGCAAATGGGACTAAATTTATCTAGGATATCTGGATGGCATGGGCGAGTTGGATCAAAGGGTCTTTTTCTGTGACGTACATTTCTATAACTCTCTGTGCAACGATCGCACATCATATTTCCCGAAGCTTTGCTGGAACCTTAATCGTGCCTGTATGTAAAAAGATTGTAGATGTGTTGTTAGGAACTGATGATGCAAAAGAAAGCGGCAAAATTCCACTGTCTGATTATACAGTTAAACAGCAAATTGACAGTGTGGTCAGCTGATATTGAGGAAGTGCTGCAGGAGAAGTCAGTGCGAAGTTTCCTTTCCCGATTGACAAATCCACCTATATCCCCCATTTGGTAAATTGCAGTTTACTCTACTATTTGGTTTGCTGTGATCGTTGTCCAGGAATATTTACAAATAGTTGAGTTCAGGAGACTTTTAAATGTTTATCTCCTCGTGGTCAAAGACAATAGTTTTGCTGTTGGGTTTGAAACAGTAATTCTTTAGATCCTTCTTTAGCTCTTTGTATGCACTATGTTGCAAACTTTTCTAGTTAAGCTGTAGCTATAGTAAGTGTGTGACAATGTGATGTTTGAGCGAGCAATTCAGCTGAAAAAGGTGGATCTGCTCTGGAATTGTTTGCCTCATTGAAATGCCTTGATACTTAAAAGGTTGGGAACTGTTACTGCTCCTATCAGGGTTGTCTTTCCCTTTTTTTCCCCTTACTTTCTTGCGTGTGGATTGACATGAGAATGGAAAAATTGAAGGTAGAAGATCATTGTTGATCCAATTGTAAACTCAAATTCACAGTCCTGCCTACCCCTAATAACCCTTCACCCCATTGTTTCCCAAAAATATATTCATCTCTGTCTTAACTCTGCTTCCACTGCCTTTTGGGAAACTGAATTCTAAAGATGTGTGCTCTTCTGTGAGTCAAGCATTCCCTCTCTCCTCTGTCTTAAATTGGAGACCCCTTATTTTTACAAAGTGACCATTTAGTTCTAGATTCTTCCATAAGAAGAAACATCCTCTCCACATCTGCCCTGTCAAA
This sequence comes from Rhincodon typus, assembly GCF_021869965.1. Lineage (NCBI taxonomy): Eukaryota > Metazoa > Chordata > Chondrichthyes > Orectolobiformes > Rhincodontidae > Rhincodon > Rhincodon typus. The sequence goes on along the minus strand of NW_025968475.1, from coordinate 14,254 downwards.
CCCCTCAGGATCTTATGATTCATTCAGGTCATCTTTAACTCCAGCAGATGCAAGCTTGACTTGTCCAAAAGCTCGTCCATTTCAAATATTAGTGACAAGCCTCTTCTGAACTGTGTCGAGTGCGTTTACATCCTTCTTAAATAAAGAGATCAAAACTGTCCTCAGCTTCACCAATACCCTGTGTAATTGAATATAACATGTCCTTCCTAATTTTACAGAGATAGTAGGAAGGGTCTAGGCCCGAAACGTCAGCTTTCCTGCTCCTCTGATGCTGCTTGGCCTGCTCATCCAGCTCTACACCTTGTTATCTCTGTTCCTAGTTTTACGTTCAGTTTCCCTTGCTCTAAATGATATTCTGTTAGCTTTCCTAATTACTTTCGGTATCGGCAGGCTAGCCTTGAGTGATTTAATGCATTAGGACATCCGGATCCTTCTGCATCTCAGAGGTCTGAAATCTTTCATCATTTAGATAATATGCACTTTTATTCTTCCCATGAAAGTGGACAATTTTTTGCATTTCCCTACATTATGCTCCATTTGCCATATCTTTGTCCATTCATGTAATCCATCTGCATTTTCCTTTTATAGCCTTTTAGCTACCTTTTGTCTTGTCAGCAAATTTGGCAACCATACCTTTTGGTCATTTCTATAAGTTATAAACAGTCAGGTTCCCCACACTGATTTCTGTGTGCCATTCATTACATCTTTGCCAGCCTGAAATGGACCCATTTATTCTTAATTTCTGCTACCCATTAACAGCCAATTTTCCATTTGTGCCAATATCCTACCTCTACATCATGAGATTTTATTTTTTGTAATAACCTTTGATGTGGCACATTAGGAAATGCCTTGTAATTCAAGGACAGTGCATCCACTGGTTCCCTATTATCCACTAAACATTTGACTCCTCAAGGAACTCCAGTGTGACATCTGTTTTGCAAAACCATCTTGACTCAACCTGAGTACCTTGAACTTGTCCAAGTGCTCAGTTATAACTTGTTTAAGAATGCATTTTCCCTGTGACTGATGTTAGGCTAACTGACCTGTAGTTTCTTGTTTTCTTCTCCCTTTCTGTTTGAATGAGGGGGTGATATTTGCTATCTTTCAATCTGATGTGAACGTCCTGAATCAAGAGAGCTGTGGAAAACTAAAACCAATGCATAAACTATCTCTGTAGCCATTTATTTTAAGACCTTTGGGTGAAATCCATCGGGGGCCCAGACACTTGCAGCTCCATCAGTTTATTTCTCTGGTGATAATTTTCCTGAATTCCTTCCTTCCCTTTCATTTCCCAATTAATAGTTGCTTCTAGGATCTTGATTGAATCCCCTATACTGAAGACTGATTTAAAATATTGTTTTAATTATTCTGCTATCTCTTTATTTACCAGTGTCAGTTCTGCAGACTCACTTTCTGTAGGACCAATGCTCAGGGTATTAATTTTTAAAAAAGAAGAAAATTGGTAGAAACTCACTTTCTTTTATTTCTAGCTATCTTTCTCTCACACTGTTTAAACACTTAATCGGCAGGAAATAATTATTTGCTGTTCCTTATATTCTGTCCAACCTTCTGACCTGCCACCCCGCCCATTTTTCACAGTAAGGCTTCAAACTTGATGCTGTCTTTGACATTTCTCGTTAGGCATAAATGGTGGGACTATTCCTTTTGAATTTTCTTTACTCTTTGAAATCTATCTATTCTGCGTATTCAGAAATATCCCTTTTAAACACCTGTCACTTTATCTCTGACCTATCCTTTAACCTAATTTGCCAATTCACTTTAGCCAGCTCTGTTTTCATGCCCTCAAAATTAACCATACTGAAGTTTAAAATAATATTCTGGGATTGACTCCACTCTCTCCTTCAAACTGAATGTAAAATTCCATCATATTATGGTCACTGCAAACTTGAGGCACCTTCACTATGACATCGTTAAACAATCCTATCTTTTTGCACAACATAAAATGGCATGGAAAGCTTGGAGAAGTAGCAAGAAAGATTAGAATTCTCCATAGTAGTAAAGGAGCCACATGTAGACCATACCAGGTAACAATAGCAGATCTATTGTTTTTTGAAAGCATGTTAGTGAACTGGATGGGTTTTTCTGACAATCAACAAAAAATAAGGGGTTGCTGTTAGGCCACCTTTTTCTTTCCAGATTTTTACTGAATTTAGATTTCACCGTCTATCAAGGTGGGTTTCAAATCAATGTTGTCAGAACGTTAACAGAACCTAACTAAGGTTTTGGATAACCAGTCCAGTGACATTGTCACTACACCACCACCACCTCTCCTGTTAGTGAAATTTAAATGCTTTCGAATGATTTTTACAGCAAAATAGAATAATTCTGAAATGTTTAGAATGTTTTCAACTTTAACAAAAATAAGGGAAATTTCTGAAAAGAGAAACAGTGATGTGATTTATATAAATTTTTATTATAATTTATTGTAAGTTTGAGTTTTTGGTTTTTGAGGTAGTAATACAGATCTTTGGTTGGTTGGCTTGCCGTGCTGGTTCGTTGTTTTTCTGCAGACGTTTCAATAACCTGCTGGGTAACATCATCAGTGCAGCCTCCGATGAAGCGCCATTGGGTTTTCCCACCTGTTATTTGAACTCTGGAGTCCATTGAGTTGGATTACCTCACTTCCAGTTTTCCTTTGCAGTGGATGTATATGGGGTCGAGCTCTCTGTTTGTTGATGGCTTTCTTCGTGGAGTACCAGGCTTTTAGGAATTCCCGTGCTTGTCTCTGCTTTGCTTTCCCAGGATCTTGGTGTTGGCCCAGTTGAATTGGTGGTTCTCCTTTTCAATATGGATAGAGATGATTAAGTATTGGTCGTGTCTTTTTGCAGCCAGTTGATGTTTGTGTACCCTTGTTGTTAATTTCCTTCATGTTTGTCTGATGTAGTGTTTGTCACAGTCTCTGCAGGGAATCTTGTGTATGACATTGATCCTGCCCGTAGTGCATCTTTGATTCGGGTGAGCAGTTGTCGTAGGGTTGATGTGGGTTTGTGTGCTACTCTGATGCCCAGTGGTCGTAGGAATCTTTTATGGTCAGTTCCGATGTGTTCCTAATGTAAGGTAGTGTGATGAGTGTGTCGGATCATGTAATATCTTCCTGGTGTTGTTCGTGTGATAGGCATCTTCTGACCCAGTTTTTTGGGTATCCATTGTCTTTGAATGCCTGGAAGAGGCACCGGAAAATCTGGGTCAGAAGATGCCTATTACACGAACAACACCAGGGAGATATTACACGCCCCAACACACTCATCACACTACCTTACGTCAGGAACACATCGGACAAACAGGAAGGAAATTAACAACAAGGGTGCACAATGGCGCTTCATCGGAGGCTGCATTGATGATGTTACCCAGCAGCGTAATGAAACGTCTGCGGAAAAACAACGAACCAGCTCGGCGAGCCAACCAACCAACCATAACATCCACAATCCAAGCTACAAATCTACTCTAAAACCTTAGTAACACAGATTTCCTGCGCCTGAAGTTAGGAATTAACCTGGAAATATTTCGGTAGCCATGATGATTTCTTTCAAAACAGTTGTTGAGGCCTAGCTTTAGAACTAATGGGTCTTTCGTGTACATTGGTAGTATTTTATGACTGAACAAAATTAACAGGCTCCAGTTTAAAAGGTCATGCAAGGTCTTCTTTCAGCCTTGAGGGAAGCACCCATGGCTTAGAAAGAAAGATTTCTTTTGTTTTACTTCAAATTTTGGGCAGTCCTTGCAAGTCCTTCAATGAGGGTGCTTGTAGTGACCATAGCTGCTGAGAATGGAAGGATACAGTGAAACTATATTACCTTGGTGTTAGACCTGCACTACATCTTAGGATAAAATCCTGAAGCTGCGTTCATTTAAGCTCCGGTGTTTGAATGCTCCAGGAAGAAGCTATGTGCAGTTCCAGTCTAAAAGTTAAAGTCTCAAGTGACTTAAGTCTGTTGAGGTGTTGGATATAAGGTCTCTGGTGTGAGAACAGTATGAGTGGTGCTTTTGGGTGCTGTACAAAAGTTATTGTTTTTCTTTTTAGTTTATGAAAGAGTATTTGGGATTAATTGGAGTATAATTTTAATGAGGTTTAAAAATATTTGATTTTTTTGCTTGGTTAGTTTGGTTTGTTCTGTTATCTTCATTTGTTCTGTTCATGAACTTCTGTATTAATGTTAAAGCAATATCTTCAGCATTGCACACTTATCTTTCAGTGAGAGAGTGCTTTGTTAAAACCAAACCAAAGCAGTTTGTGATCTGTCAAACCAGGTTTCCAAATGGGATCTCATCTGTTTAGTAATGACATCGGTTAGATCATAACAACTTAAAAATTCATAAAGATATAAAGCTACTAAAAGTAACGCCATTCTCACTGTCCCTGAGTGAGTAAAACGTGAGTATCCCTGGGAATTTGGGGCACAGTGAGAACGAAGTGCTTTAACTAAGATTTACAGCGAGTAGTAAAGGTGAGTGAAAGAGGATAAAAGGGGCACATCAAGAGGGTTAGCAGCAGTGGGACTAGAAGTGGAGTGACACCATAAATCACTGTGTAACATGAGTGCATGAAAAACAGTTTATTTCTTGAATAGCATTAGTGACTATTAATAGTATTTAAAATAAAAGTAAGTTCTTTAGTTTGTGCTTATGTCACCAGTCTTTTACTTCTCTCTTTTTTTATAATTGCATGCTAAGTATTAGTTTAATATTGTTGCTTTCAAAAAGAACATACACTAATTACAATAAGTTGTAAAGTGTAATGAATCTAGAGTAATTAAAAAGTAAAATGTGATGGTAGGACAGCTGCTGCAGCATGTGAGAGCTGATGGATACCACAGTTATCCAGGGCAAGCGCATCTATATGGAAGTTTTTCAGCTGGAGGTACTTTGAATTCAAGTTGAAAAGCTGGATTCCAAGCTGCAGTCATGGTGCCACAACAAGAAGGGTGAAGTTACTGGACACTTTGGTCCAGGAGGCAGTCACATCCTTCAAAACACGTAATTCAAATTTGGTCCATGATGGACAGGGGCACTTGCCTGCAGGTGAGGCAGGGGTGGCGACCCAGGTATTGTTTTTGGTCCCTTCAGTTGTCCACAGTTCTGAGGTTCCTGCAAGACATGTGGATGAGAGTGGTACTGTAGGAAGGAAGAACGAAGTGACCACACCACCATGTACAGGGAGCCATTCAAGAGGAGTAAGGAAATAGGAACATAATGTTAGGTAGCAGTGTAGGGAGATAGATAGATATATTTCTGATCAGCTGTGGCAAGCCAGAGGATTGGGATAGTTTTAAAAGGCAACCAAAAAGATAGAGGGACAAAATAAACTTTGAGTAAACTATCAAATAATATCTAAATGGACAGCAAGAACTTCGCTAAATGTATGAAAAGGAAGAGAGAGGTCAAAGTGAACATAGGCCACTTGGAGTGTGAGGCTAGGAAAATAATAATGATCAACCAGAAAACAGCAGAGGTGGTGAATAAATACCTTGCATCTGTCTGTCTTAGCAGAAGACATCCAACAGCATTCCAAAAACATTAAATAATCAAGGACCAAATGGGGTGGTGAGGAAATAAATACAATATCTAACACTAGAGAATAAAGAAACTGATGGGGCTAACGGCTGATACATCCTCTATATTTGATAGGTTGCATCCTAGGATATTATAAAGTAGCTGTAGAGATATTGGATTCACTGCTAGTAATTTTCTAAGAATCTCTAGTTTCTGGGAAAGTCCCAAAGAATTGGTAAACTGCCGTTGTAATAAGCTCATTCAAAACGATAAGGAGACAATAAAACAGGTAACTGAAGGCTATTTTGCGGAACACCTGTCTTTGGGAGGCTATTATAAAAGATATAACAACTGTGAATTAGAAACACGTAATATCAACAAACAGAACCAGTGTGATATCATAAAGCAAAAATCATGCCTGACACTTCTTTAGAATTATTTTGATGGGGTAACAAGCAACATAGACCAAGATGAACCAGTAAATATGGTACATTTGGTTTTGTAAAAGAATTTGATAAGATTTCTCACCTTATCAAGTAAGAGCCCATGGTTTTTAGAGTTATCTATTAGCATAGGTAGAGGATTGGCTAACTAATAGAGGACAAAGTTGGGATAACGTGGTTATTTTCAGGATGGCAGCCTGTGATTAGTGAAATAACACAAAGCTCAGTTCTGAAGCCGCAATTATTTAGAATATATATGAATCACTTGTATGAGGAAAGTTGATAAACTATGGTCAGGTTTATAGATGAGTCACCATATAGAAAGGAAAGTAATGAGGATGAGACAAAGTTCGCAGTGAGATATGTACAGATTAAGTGTCTGGGGTTAAATCTTGGCAGATGGAATATAATGTGAGAAAATGTGAGGTTATTTAAATGGAGAAAGACTTCAGAAAGCAACGGCACCCAAGGATTTGGTGGTCCTCGTCCGTAAATCACAAAAGGTTGATATCCAAATTAAGCAGCCAGTATGGAAGGCAAGTGGAATATTGACTTTCATTTCAAAAGGATTGAGGAATCTTGGTAAAACTATACAAAGTGTTACTTAGAATACACTTAACATATTGTGAAAAGTTTTGGTCCCGTTATCCAGGGAAAGATACACTGGCAGTCCAGAGAAGTTTCGCTAAGTTAATTCCATCTATAGAGGGACTTTCTTATGAGATGTTGAGTAGGTTGGGCCTGTACACATTGAGTTTAGAACAATGAGAAGAGACTTTCTTGAAACATTTAAGAATCTTATGGTGCTTGACCGGGTATGTGTTGAGAGGTTATATTCTGGGATCAGAGGATATTGGGGTCACCAGTTAGGATAGACATGCGGAGGATTTTTTTTCACCCAGAGGGTAGTAAGACTGTGGAACTCTTCACTGTACAGTGCTCTAGAGGCTGGATTGTTCAATGTATTCAAAGCTGAGATGCACATTTTTGATCAGTATATGGAAAGAGGTCAGGGTTAGGAAAGTGAACATGAACATGAAACAGTCCCTCCATATGAACATGTACTGAAATACCCATCATTTCATTTCATTTTAAATCAACAGTCATTTGTAGACTATGAAATATTTGGAGTTTTTGACATCTTAAATGCAGAGATATCTAGCTGAAGTCTTTTTTTATTTAACTGAAATATCAATCTGAGCAAATTAAATAGAATGGCATTTTAAAAAAAACAAGATGTTCTGAAATGCTTCTTGGTATCAATGTATATGAAATTACCCAATTTGCATACCAGACTGAAATGTAGGTTGTCTCCAACCTGCAGAAATAGATGGTTATGATGCTTTGTGACCTGTTCTTAACCTTCCACATGCAATCTACAAATCATAAAGGTTAATATTCAAGGCAACAAACTACCTTTGTTCCCAATATCAGCTGATGTTAGTTGAACTATGTGGTATTACAATTATACATTTTTTGAGATGGAAGAAAATTGATTGAATTAATCTAGGCTATTTTTGCATCACAGCAGATTGCTGAAATAAGTAGACTTTAGCACAGATTGACTTTCTGACCTAAGAGATGTTAGTTAGCTAGTGAAGACTGTTGTGCATCCTGTAGAGACTAACAATTTTAAAAATAAGCTGAATTCCCAGCAATTAGGCAAAGCAGTGCATGACAAAATGGTACATTATAAGACCTTTATTGTAACACATTGACTAAATTTAGTATCGCACTAATACACTACAAAAAAGGTAACCCCTCTTAATGCTGTTTAAAAATCCCACACCACATTTTGTATATTACCTGCATACGACACGACACCATCTGTAGACATTTAGTTTTCGGCTTTAAATCTTAAATACCTCTCCTCATAAACGTTCCTTCACCGTGTTTCAACAAAGTGAATCTTTGCTGATACTTTTAAGTCAAGTCCTCTCCACTCAACCCTTTGACCATACACGGTCCATTGTTCAGTTTTATCTAGGGATTCTGTGGTCTCTAATTTTTTACAATCATTAGTTAGTCAAACATGGGTTCTGATCACACCAGTCCTTTGCTTGACGTCAAAACCAGCCTTTTCTTCTTGACCCAACTCCTTTTGTCAGACAGTCTGCCACAGCAATGTTAACTGCTTTTTTTTTTTTGTTTGGCTATGTTTCTGGGCAGCACCTTCATTAGGTGGAGAACGAAGCCTGTAGGGGCAGAAAGTGTTTCAGTGCTACATTACTGCCAAATAAGTGGGTGGCCGCTGACTCTTATAACGATAGTACCATCAATATATTTACAGGGGTGAATCAAACTCTGGCACCCCTTTAAAAATGCAGAGCAGCTGTGCCAGAATAAGTGAGAATTGAAGTTTCATATAACGGTTGTAAATTCTCATGGGTCAAAAGTCAAGAGCAGATAGAGAGGCGTCGCATCCATTATTAATGAAGTAGCAACAAGAGAATATTTGGAAAGTCAATATGCAATCCATCAGAGTCAGCATGGTTTTATGAAGGGCAATTCATGTTTGACTAATTTGCTGAAGCTTTCAAAGTTGTAACAAGCAAAGTTGATAATGAGGATCCTGCAGATATAGTATATCTGCACTTCTAGAAGGCATTTCATAAGGCGCTGCACAAAAGGTCAGTGCAATAAGCTTGATCACATAGGGTTAGGGACAATTTGTTAGCTTGGATAGAGGATTCACTACCAACAGAAAGTAGAGTTTTGGGATAAATGTCATTTTCTGGATGGTAAGATGTAACGAGTGGATGCGACAGGGTTTGGTCCTCAAGACCCCAAATATTTGCAATCTTAATAACTTGGAGGCAGGGATAGAAGATGCTATAGCAGATAGTGTTTAACATGGATAAGTGTGAGGTTATCCATTTTTGTCAGAAGAATGGAGAAGCAACTTTATGATCAAAATGGAGTGAAACTTCATAGGGCTTCAGCGTAGAGGGATCTGGGTGTTTTCAGACACGAATCGTAGAAAACTAGAATGCAGGTGCAGCAGTCAATAAAGACAGCTAATGGGATTTTGGCATTTATTGCTAAAGGAATAGTGTGTAAAGTAGGGAAGTGTTGCTACATCTGTACAAGGCATTATTGAGACCACACTTGGAGGATTCCATACAGATTTGGTTCCCCTTGATGAGTGGATGTGGTTCACTGGAGGCAGTACAGAGGAGATTCACTAGATAGATCCTAGAGCTGAGGACTTTGTCTTAGAAGACATATTGAGCAGTTTAGACCTATACCCTCTAGAGTTTAGAAAGGTAAGAGGAGACCTAATCGAGAAGTACAAAATGTTGAAGGGGATTGACAAAGAAGTAGAAAAGATGCTTCCTGTGTAGGGCAATCTAGAACAAGAAGTCATAGTTTTAGGATTAGGGAGAGCATTTTAAAGACGAGATGAGAAGTTACTTCTCTTAAAGGTTCATGAATCTGTGGAGCTCACTACGCTAGAATCTGATGGATGCTGAGACATTTAAGTAGATTTAAGGAGGAGATAGACTGGTTTTAATAAGTAATGGATTGAAGGGTCATGGGGGCTGGCCAGAAAGTAGAATTGAGGCCAAGATGAGATCAGCCATGATTGTATTGGCTGGTAGAGCATGTCCATGGGGCTGAATTGCCTACTCTTGCTCTTAATTCTTGTGTTCTTACATAGTGAAGGAATGAAAGAGAAAGGAAAGAGCTGTGTGAGGTTGCAAAGCACAGTCTATAGATTTGGTGGTGATAATCAGGTAAATTTTACTACAGACCGTTTACACAAAGCAGCACGTCAAACTGAATGGGATATTTCTTTATTGTAATGTTCTACCACTTTGTTTCCAACACCAAGACTGCTTCACTGAGTCATTCTGCCATTTTATAACCCACTGTAGTAAAATGGACATTCTGACAGCTTACTAAAGTTTTGTTTGCCTCACTTATAAACAAGTGCAAACATTGTCATTGTGCTTGTTGTGACATCATCTGTGCAAACAGGTGAGAAAACTGATGTTAGAGGCAGATGTCACTGAATCGTGTGTGCACAGATGAGACTTGGCCATTTTGAATTCCAGCCTGCATTGTGAATATTAGACAAAGCCAGCATGGATTTATGAAAGGGAAATCATGCTCAGCTAATCTTCTGGAGTTTTTTGAGGATGTAAATAGTAGAATAGATAAGGGAGAACCCTGGATATAGTGCATTTGGATTTCAAGAAGACTTTCGATAAGGTCCCACCTAAGCAGCTAGTAGGCAAAATTAAAGCACATGGGACTGGGGGTAATGCACTGGTGTGGATTGACATTTGGTTGTGAGACGAGAAACAGAGTGGGAATAAGTGGGTTTTTTTTGGCAGGCAGTGACCATTGAAAAAAAATAGCAACAGTATTATTTAAATGGTGATATATTCGGAAATGTTGATGTACAGAGATCGGGACGTCATTGTCTCCCATTCAATGAAAGCAAATCCGGTGCAGCAAGCTCTTAGGAAGGCAAATGCTATTTTGACCTTCATTGCAAGAGGATTTTAGTTCAGAAGTAGAGATGACTTACTGTAGTTTTATAGTGCCTTGGTAAGATGGTATTTGCGGTATTGTGTGCAGTTTTGGTCTCCCTACCTAAGAGAGGATATGTTTGCAGCAGAGGATCACTCGCCTGGGATGTCAGTACTGTTGTTTAATTGGGCCTGTATTTACAAAAGTTCAAACAATGATGGGCACCTGATTGAAACATTAACAGGGTTGAACAGAAGAGATGTAGAGAGGATATTTTCCCTCATTGGGGAGTCTAGAACCAGGAGTCACAGTTTCAGGATATAAGATGGTTATTTAACTTAACCAAGGAAAAGCAAATTTTGTAGATAGTCTGATGTGTTGACACAACCTCAGATTTTTTTTACATCTCATGATTATCTAAAGTTTTGCAGAGATGCAAAACAGCCTGTGTGGATGTCCATTTGATTTTAAAATTTGCAGACTTCAAATATAGGTCTATTTTCCCTTTTAATATGCAAATAAATCAGATGTTCATGTTATGGTATTCTGGAGTTAAACTGAAAGCATGAATTATATATTTAGCTTTTTGACTTTCCCAGGGAAGCCATTATAGCCATTTGTCTTATGCGGCATTCAGTTATCTTGTGATACTTCTAAATTTTTCAAGCTCAACTGTTTTGCTTTCTTCTTTTGCCATTGTTTCTTCTAGTGTAAAGGTAGAGCTGTTTTGAGAATTTGTATTGCCTTTTACATTTCTCTGTGTACGTGCAGTGAAGTGTTATAAATTCATTTAAGTGTGGAAAAAATGTTCCCCCCACTTTGGAGATGACTGAAGTGCAGTATTATTTTAACTCTATTCAATTCATTTTATTCCACAAAACCCAGCAGGGGTTGTTTTCCTTAGAGCAGAGAAGCTTCGGGGAGGGATCCGATTTGAGGTGACACAACACTTTTTTTTTTAAATCATGGGATGAGAGCATCACTGGCTTGTACAGTATTTATTGCCCAGAAAGCAGTTAAGAATCAGCCACATTGCTGTGGATCTGGGTTAAAATTTGGTCAGACCAGGAAAAGGCAGCAGTTCCCTTCCTTAAAGGACATTAGTGAACACAGGAGTTTTTCCAACAATCGACAATGGATTCATGGTCCTCATTAGACTCTTGATTCCAGATTTTTAAATTGAATTCAGAGACCACCATCTGCCTCAATGGGATTCGAACCTGGCATTCCAGAACGTTACTTGAGTCTATGGGTTAACAGTCTAGTGATTAATGCCACAAGGCCATTTCCTCCCTTTTTATTCAGAGGCGCATAGATAAAATAGGTAGGGAGTAACCTTTCTCCTTAGTGAACAAGAGGTGAATAAGCAGGGGAACATGGTTTTAAGGTAAGGAGCAGCAGGTTTAGAAGGAATTTGAAGAAAAATGTTTTCATCCAGGGGGTTGTAGGTATCCTGAACTCACTGACTAAAATAGTGGTAGAGGCAAGAACCTTCAAGATGTTTAAGAACTGTTTGGATGGACATTGAAATGCCATGATATACAAGGCTGTGGGCCAAGTGCTGGAAAATGGGATTAGGTTAGATGGATGTTTAATGACCAATGGGAACATAATGTCTAAAGGGCCTCTTTCTGTGGGTAAAACCTCTGATTCTATAACTCATGAAAATCTTAATCATCAAAGAAGTGATACTGAGTTACTTGTTGGCCTGTGGGCTGAAAAGTCCTAATGGACTTCATCGTAAAGTCTTAAAAGGCTAGTCAGATACATTGGTTTTAATTTTCCAAACCACCGCTGATTTGTGGGTGGTCTCATCATATGTAGAAGATATCAAGATTATTTGAGAAGTGAGAGAGACAGAAAACAGGGATCTGCAGGCCAGTTACCTTAACACCTGTCAAAGAGAAAATGTTTGAATCTATTATTAAATAAGTTACAACATGGCACTTGGATAAATTCAAGTTAATCAGAGTCAACATGATTATATGAATGGTCAAACATGTTTTCCCTATCTAGATATTTTCTAATCAACATGTTCAGAGATGTTATTGCACACCTTTTGGTGCAGGTGGAACTTGAACCCCAGCCTCCTGGCTCTGACTTGACCAGTGTTTTGGAGTTCTTTGACCTATACCTGCTCCTGATTTATATGTTCACCTATAAAAATATTTCTCTTAGCGGCTTCCCCCTTACATCAAAATAGTTTCCTTTGGTTTGAGTCTCTTTAGTCAATTGATTGCTTGATTTATGGTCACATGTACTAAAGTACAGTGAAAAGCTTTAGTTTTCCAGCAGTGCAGGCAGATCATTAGTAAGCAAGGATGTACAGTCCAGAGGTTGTAAAAAGACAAAGACAGAGGCATACAGGTTACATTGCACAGGGCCTGCACTAGGCGAGATAAATGTTAGCAAGATCAGCATTGTTTGAGGCTAGAGAGACCATTCATCCATCTAATATGGCTGGGAAGAAGCTGTTCCTAAACCTGCTGGTGCGTGTGTTCAGGATTCTGTATCTTCTGCCTGATGGAAGGAGTTATCGAAGATCATTTTTAAAAAAAATCACTAATGGGATGAGGGAATTACTGGCTAGGCAGCATTTATTGCCCATCCCTAATTGCTCAAAGGGCAGTTCAGAGTCAACCACATTGCTGTGGGTCTGGAGTCACATGTAGGCCAGACCAGGTGAGGATGGCAGTTTTCTTCCCTAAAGGACATGAGTGAACCAGAAATCGACAATGGATTAATGGTCATCATTAGATTGTTAATTCCAGATATTTTATGGCATTCAAATTCCACTATCTGCCGTGGTGGGATTCGAACCTGGGGTACGATTGGTCTTCGATGTTGGCAGCCTTTCCATGTCAGTGAACTGTGTAAATGGAGCCCATGGATGGAAGGTTAGCTTCCATGATGGTTTGGGCGGTACATGCCACCTTCTGTAATTTCTTAGGGTTCTGGTCAGAGCAGTTACCATATCAGGCCATTATGCACCCGGATAGTATGCTTTCAAGAGTGCATCTGTAGACATTGGTGAAGGTCCGAATGGACATGACAGATTTCCTGAGCCACCTGTCTACCCCGTCTAGTTCTTCATGCATTTTATGGGTTTCATGTTCATTGAAACAGTCGAGAATACAAGCCCTTGTCCAAACCCATATCCATATATATGTGTGGGTGTTATATAGTACCCATGTTCTATTCCTTGTGGTACTCCACTAGTCATGTGCAGCCAACATGAAATATTATCCATTTATTTCTACTTAGCTAATCCTCAATCCATGTGCTTTAATTTTGCGAACCATTTGCATCAGGGGGTCTTTATCTATTTCCACTGATTTTGATTGGAAGTTCGAGAAATAGGTGGCGTAGCCTAACAATTAGGGCTAGACCATTCAGGAGAGATGTTATGAAGCACTTCTACACCCAAAGAGTGGTCATGAGATCGAACTCTCTTCCACAAATGGCAATTGATGCTAGATCAGTTGTTAAGTTTAAATCGAAGGTAAAGATATTAAGGGATATGGGCCAAAAGCAGGTACGTGAAGTTGGGCCACCGATCAGACGTGATTTCATTGCATGGTGGAATAGACTGGATGGGCTGAATGGCCTACTACTGTTCCTATGTAAAGAGCCTTCTGAAAATACAAGTGTACTACACCTACAAATTCATTTTCTATCAATTCTGTTGGTAACAAACAGACAAAAAAAACTCCTTCAGAGATAGTAGGAGCTGCAGATGCTGGAGAATCGGAGATAACAAGGTGTAGAACTGGATGACCACAGCAGGCCAAGCAGCATCAGAGGAGCAGGAAAGCTGATGT
>NW_025968474.1:0-24781 GCF_021869965.1 Rhincodon typus | reverse complement strand
GGAAAGATTTAAAAGGGACCTGAGGGGCATCTTTTTCTCGCAGAGGGTGGTGCATGCCTGTTATGAGCATGTGTAGAGTAACTGGTGGAGGCAGGTGTAATTGCAATATTAAATGGTATCTGGAGGGGTATATGAACAAGAAGGGTTTAGAGGCATATGGGCCAAATGCTGGAAAACTAGCCTCAAGCAGTCCAGGCTATGTGTCAGCGTGGATGTTTTGGACTGAAGGGTCTGTTTCCATGCTGGATAACTGTATGTTTCTGTGACTCTATTCTAATTCTGGCTATCCTGGTCTTTCCCAGTATTTTGTGTACCCTGCTACTCCTCTCTGTTAACTCCTAAATCCCAAACCTCTGCTGATTTACTGTAAACCCTCTCCAAACACTCTGTCAAAATGCTGCTGGGAACTTAGTGCCAGCTCTGTTCAGGTACAAACAGGGGGTCCAACATGAATGGCTGCCATCTGCCCCATAACAAGTCACGGGAATGGAGGAGTCACAAGGGAGGTGAGTGTTGCATCTGGGGAGTATTTCACACCAGTTGGGGGAAATCTGGCGATGGGGTCAGGCCAGTAGGGGAGGAGGAGGGTTATTGGAAATGTCATTTCAGGTCAGGGGCTTGTCGAGTCTGGCGATAAGAGGACGTCAATAGGTCGTGGCAGGAATGAGAGATAGAGGGTAGAGGGGATGTAATCGAGTCAGGTTGGTAAGGTGGAAGGAGGTGGGGAAGTGGTGTTTGGATGGAGAGTGATTGACAAGGGTGCAAGTGGTAGGGAGATGAAGTTGGTAAGGGGCAATTTCAGGAGTGAGTTCTGGGTCTGTTTAATAGTTACAATGCAGTTAGAGTGGATTTTTATTCTCTAACTTTCCTAGGTAACTATTGAGCTTAAGTGAGTCTAACTTGTTAACTTGAACCCTCAGAAGTTGTTATTGTTAAAAGGCACTCTTTCAGAAGCTTCCAGATGCAGGAGAGTTGTCCATTGGAGATTTTAGAATCCCAGGAAATTCCCATGGAATCTGCTACATTAGGTTTTTGCTAAGTCACAATATATAACTCCAATCTACCCTGTTCCAACACTTTTCTGGCCAGTGAACTATCTGGACCTCTTTACAGAGAAGGCAAATGCAATCCCCACCCTTCTCTCTCTCTCTTGATCATTATGTTTTGTCTAGTCTCACATTTGGTGGGGAGGAGGCAGCAAGGGATGGGGGATTGGGAAAGAAGTGATGCAATTCATCCACAGATCAAGAGCAAACTGAAGGTGTGGGGCACTGTTATAGAGTCATAGAGATGTACAGAATGGAAACACCCCCTTTGGTCCAACTCATCCATGCCGACCCAATATCCTGGATAAATCTAGCCTCATTTGCCAGCACTTGGCCCATATTCCTCCAAACCCTTCCAATTTGATACCCATCCAAATGTCTTTTAAATGGTTTAATTGTACCAGTCTCTGCTACTTCCTCTGGTAGCTCATTCCATACACGCACCAACTCTTTTGTGAAAAAGTTGCCCAGTGGGTCCCTTCTAAATCTTTCCCCTCCCAGCTTAAACTTATGCCTTCTAGTTTTGGACTCCCCCACACTGGGGAAAAGACCTTGTCTTTTTACCCTATCCATGCCCCTAATGATTTTATAAACCTCAAGTTCACCCCCTCAGCCTCCAATGCTCTAGGGAAAATAGCCCTAGCCTATTGAGCCTCACCCTATAGCTCAAACCTGCCAACCTTGGCAACATCCTTGTAAATAATTTCTGAACCCTTTCAAGTATAACAGCATTGTTCCTATAACAGCGAGGCCAGAATTTCAGACAGTATTCCAAAAGTGGCCTAACCACTGTCCTGTACAGCTGCTATGTAATGTCACAAATCCTCTACTCGATGCACTGACCAATAAAGGCAAGCAGACCAAACGCCTTCTTCGCAATCCTATCTACCTGCGACTCCACTTTCAAGGAACTATGAACCTGCAATCCAAAGTCTCTTTGTTCAGTAACACTCCCCAGGATCTTACCGTTAAGTGTACGACACCCTGTGCATTAATCTTCATCTGCCACTGGGTTCGTTATTTCACCAGGCATTCGATGTCTTTTTGAAGTTTTATAATAATACTTACTGTTCACAATCCTTCCACCTGTCATATGTGCAAATTTTGAAATTATGGTATGTACACCAATTGCCTAAGTCGTTAATGTACAGGAAAAACGAGGGCCACGACTATGTTGCCAGTCACTCAGCCAATTTTGTGCCCGTGACACTAACGTCCTGTATATTTCAAGGCCATAAGATGTAGTAGTTAACTACTCGGCCCATTGAGTCTGATCTGTGATAATCCACAATTCTACTTTCTTGTCTTTTCCTCATAATCCTTGATTCCCTGGCTGATTGATTAAAATCTTACTATTGACACTACTGAAAGATCCTGCCTCGACAGCTCTACACAGTAAAGAATTCTGTAGATTCACTCATCTTAGAAGAAATTCCTCTTCATTTTTATCTCAAATGGGTGACTCTTTGTTCAAATTATGCTCTCTAGTTTTAGGTTCTCCCTCAAGGGAAAACAACCTCTCAGTATCTACCCTATCAAACACACAGAATATGTTTCAATAAAGTCTCTCATTCTTCTAAACTCAAATGAGTATATGCCCAATATAGTCAAACTCTCAAAAAATCTCTTCATTTCTAAGATCAATCTAGTAACCCAGTTAAGGTGATAACTATGGTCACAAACCTGTTATGCAGTACTTTAACAATGAAAGTATTGGAGATTTTTAGCTCTGAGGAAAGCAACAGTTTAGCCAGTATTTTCTATGCAGAACAAAGGTGCTGAAAGGAAATGTAATTGAGCTGCATAAAGCTATGGAGGACCAGATTGAGTGGAAACACCCATTTCAATTACAATAAATGTCAACAACCAGGAAGCATCGATTTAAAGGAATTGGGAGAAAGATGGAGGAAGTGTGGTGCAGGATCATGATCACGTTGCCAAAAAGGGCCATAAAGCCTAGTCACATTTAAAACTTCTGAAATCAATAATGTAGGGTCAGGAACCAAGCATTGGAAAATGAGATTCAGGCTGCATTATGTTTGTGCTTGTTGAAAAATAACAATGAGTCAAATAACTTCCTCCGTAGAAAGATTTTTGTTTCTATCAACATGATCTGGCACCGAATGGTAGAGAGCAGCACTGTCCCACTCTGAAGGACAGCAGCTCCCCTCCATTTGGTCATTTTCGCACCTTCTGACAGGTTAGTATTCTCTCTTCTTGTGATTGTGAAATGACTCCACTTGGGTGATCACATCCACCAGGAAGACTCTGTCCATCAGCCATGATGGTCAAGCAGCTGCTTTTCCCACTCGGACAGGGTCTCGGCCAACAGCAGCTACTGTCCCAGTTTAAAGGTTAACGGAAAGATTCTTGGCAGTGTGGAGGAGCAGAGGGATCTTGGGGTTCATGTTCACAGTTCCCTGAGAGCTGCCACCCAGGTGGGTAGAGTTGTTAAGAAGGCGTATGGTGTGTTAGCTTTCATTAATAGAGCGATTGAGTTCAAGAGCCGTGAAGTTATGCTCCAGCTATACCAAACCCTGGTTCAGCCACATCTGGAGTATTGTGTCCGGTTCTGGTCACCTCATTACAGGAAAGGTGTGGAAGCTTTAGAAAAGGTGCAGAGGAGATTTACCAGGACGTTGCCTGGGATGGAGGGAAGGTCTTACGAGGAAAGGTTGAGAGAGCTAGGGCTTTTCTCTTTAGAACGATGAAGGATGAGAGGTGACTTGATAGAAGTGTACAAAATGATCAGAGGTATAGATACAGTAGACAGCCAGAGACTTTTTCCTAGGGTGGAGGTTGCTTTTACGAGGGGACATAGTTTTAAGGTGAAAGGAGGTAGATATCAGGGAGACGTCAGAGGTAGGTTCTTTACTCAGAGTGGTAGGGGCGTGGCATGCATTACCGGAGAGGGTAGTGGAGTCGGCCTCATTAGTGGCATTTAAGCGGCTATTAGATAGGCATATGGATGATAGTATAAGGTAGCGGTGGAGGTTAGATAGACGTTAGGTTTAGGGTAAAAGTTCGGCACAACATCGTGGGCCAAAGGGCCTGTACTGTGCTGTACTGTTCTATGTTCTATGTTTACTGATGATTGAGAGTAGATTGATGTGGCATTATTGGCTGGGTTGGATTTGTCCCACCTGCGTCTCACTCTCTTCTCCCTCCGTGAAATCCTCTCTCTCTCTCTCTCTCTCTCTCTCTGCCCCTCGCCGACTGTGTTTGTCCCTCTAACCCCCTCCATCTCTCTCCCTCTCCCCCACCTCTCTCTCTCTCTGTCTCTCTCTCGCTCCCTTTTTTCCACATCACCCGACACTCCCGTCTCCCCCGAAACCCGCTTTTCCTCTCTCCTTTTCCCCCCAAACCCCCCTTCCACCCGTTGATCCCCACTCTCCCCCTTCACAACCCTCAACCCCTCATCTCCCCCAAACACCCTCTTTCCCTTTCTCCTCTCGTCCGCTCCACCCTGACACCCCCGTTCGCTCTCTCCAACCCTCCGAACCCCTCATCTCCCTCTGACCCGCCTCCTATCCCCGCTCCTTTTCTCCACAGCCCCCACCCCCTCCCTATTTTCAACCCCTGACCCCCCTCCTCCCTCTGAAGCCCCTTCCTTGCCTCCACCCTCTTGACCCCCTCAACCCCTACCACCCCCTCCAACCACACCACTGCAAAACCCCCATCTCCCTCTCTCCACCCAACAACCCACATCTATCCCGACCGCCCCCTCTCCCTCTCTCCACCCCCACCATCTTCCCCCAACCACCCTCCCACCTCTTTCCACACACTTATCTCAACTCCGAGCCCCCATCTCCCCAACACACCCTCTCCATCTCTCAACACCCCATCTCCCCTGAAAACCCCTCCCTCGCTCCACCACCCCATCTCCACACAACCCTCCTCTCTCTCCGGCCCCCTCCTCCCTCCCTCTGATACCCCCAACCCCATCTCTCCTGAAACCCCTCTCCATTCCCCATCTCAACATCAACATACCCCACTCTAGCTCTCCACATCCCAAGCCCCCAATCTCACCCTGACCACACCTCTCCCTCTCTCTAACCCCTGACTCCTCCCATCTCTCCCTGAGCCCACTTCTCCCCGAACCCAACTCGCCCTCCCTCCAACTCCCCACCTTCCCTCACTCCACCACCCCAAACGCCCCTCCCCTAAACCCTCCATCTCCCCCTGAATGCCCAACTACCCCTGCTCCCCCCTCCACCCCCACAACCCTCATATCTCCCCTGATCCCTCTCCCTCTCTCCACCCCAGACCCTCTCTCCCCCGACATCCCGCTCCCTCACTCCATCTCTTGACCCCATTTGCCCCCCACAACTCCACCCCGAGATCCCCCCCACCGAATGATCCCCGACTGGCCCGCCAACCAGCCCCCTTCTCCAACCCCATCTGCCCCGACCACCCCTCTCCCTCTCTCTATCCCTCCTGACCACCCCTCTCCCTCTCTCCTATTTCACCATGACCACCCCTCTCCCTCTCTCCTATTTCACCATGACCACCCCTCTTCCTGTTTCCACCCCCTGGGCTGCCCCTCTCCTCCTGACCCCTCTCCCCTGTCCTGACCCCTCATCTTCCCTTCCCTCCCCACCACCCAGCTCCCTGTCTCACCCTCCCACTCCCTGACTCCCCCTCTCACCCCGGCTCTCTCCCAATTCACCCTATCCCTCTCCGCACTACCACCTCCCGCCCTCCAAACACCACCCCTCCAAAATCTGCCTCCAATCTTTCTCTGCACTCCGCCCCCACCTCCACAGATCTCTGCCCTCCAAATCAACCGCCCCGACTCCAACACTCCTCCCTCTGGTACATTTCCACCCCACACCATTCCATCGTACCATCCATCCTCTAACCCACCTCCAACCTACCCCCACCCCCGCCAAATTAGGGCAACTTCTGCATTACTCCACTCCCCCAACTCCAGTCCACCGCCACACTCAGCCCACATCTGTCTCTGGTCCATCGCTGCTCTCCACGCTTCAACCACACCGCCTCCCGCGCCCACCCCCGCCACACCCCTGACCACTCCCAACGTCCCCAAGCTCTGATCCACCTCCGCACTCCCCCACTCCCCAGCCCACCTCTGTACTCGATCCTCAAAGCACCTCACCCCCCCAGTCTGAGATAACAAGGTGTAGAGCTGGGTGAACACAGCGGGCCAAGCAGCATCAGAGGAGCAGGAAGGCTGATGTTTCGGGCCTAGACCCTTCTTCAGAAATGGGGGAGGGGAAGGGGGCTCTGAAATAAATAGGGAGAGAGGGGGAGGAGGATAGAAGATGGATAGAGGAGAAGATAGGTGGAGAGGAAACAGACAGGTCGAAGAGGCGGGGATGGAGCCAGTAAAGGTGAGTGTAGGTGGGGAGTTAGGAAGGGGATAGGTCAGTCCAGGGAGGACGGACAGGTCAAGGGGGCGGGATGAGGTTGGTCGGTAGGAGATGGAGGTGCGGCTTGAGGTGGGAGGAGGGGATAGGTGGGAGGAAGAACAGGTTAGGGAGGGAGGGACGAGCTGGACTGGTTTTGGGATGCGGTAGGGGGAGGGGAGATTTTGAAACTTGTGAAATCCACATTGATACCATTGGGCTGCAGGGTTCCCAAGCGGAATATGAGTTGCTGTTCCTGCAACCTTCGGGTGGCATCGTTGTGGCACTGCAGGAGGCCCAGGATGGACATGTCGTCTGAGGAATGGGAGGGGGAGTTGAAATGGTTCGCGACTGGGAGGTGCAGTTGTTTGTTGCGAACCGAGCGTAGGTGTTCTGCAAAGCGGTCCCCGAGTCTCCGCTTGGTTTCCCCGATGTAGAGGAAGCCACACCGGGTACAGCGGATGCAGTATACCACATTGGCAGATGTGCAGGTGAACATCTGCTTGATGTGGAAAGTCTTCTTGGGGCCTGGGATGGGGGTGAGGGAGGAGGTATGGGGGCAGGTGTAGCACTTCCTGCGGTTGCAGGGAAAAGTGCCGGGTGTGGTGGAGCTGGAGGGGAGTGTGGAGCGGACAAGGGAGTCACGGAGAGAGTTGTCCCTCCGGAAAGCAGATAAGGGTGGGGAGGGAAAGATGTCTTTGGTGGTGGGGTCGGATTGCAGATGGCGGAAGTGTCGGAGGATGATGCGTTGGATCCGGAGGTTGGTGGGGTGGTACGTGAGGACGAGGGGGATTCTTTTTTGGTTCTTATTGCGTGGACGGGGTGTGAGGGATGAGGTGCGGGAGATGTGGGAGACACGGTTGAGGGCGTTCTCGACCACCGAGGAGGGGTAGTTACGGTCCTTGAAAAACGAGGACAACTGAGATGTACAGGAGTGGAATGCCTCATCCTGGGAGCAGATGCGGCGGAGGCGAAGGAATTGGGAATAGGGGATAGCATTTTTGCAGGAAGGTGGGTGGGAGGAGGAGTATTCTAGGTAGCTGTGGGAGTCGGTGGGCTTGAAATGAATATCGGTTTCTAGGTGGTTGCCCGATATGGAGACAGAGAGGTCCAGGAAGGGGAGAGAGGTGTTAGAGATGGTCCAGGTAAACTTAAGGTTGGGGTGGAAGGTGTTAGTGAAGTGTATGAACTGTTTGAGCTCCTCGTGGGAGCACGAGGCGGCGTATATCTCTTTCTCTATGCCTCCCCCGCTCTCTCAAACTCCCCTCAACACCCCCACCCCCCACTATGGAAAAGGAGAAAGTAGGTACAAAATTCATGAAAAGGGACTGTGAGAAAGGTGCACAGTTTGACACAGGAAATGGGGCATCATCGGCGCCTCTGTCAGTCCAAAAAATTTACTAAATGACCTGGCCTGGATGAATTGCATCCCAGGCTGCTTTGGGAGGCAAAGCAGGAAATTGCAGGTGTTCTGACACAAATTTTTTATTCTTCTCTGACTATGGGGCAAGTGTCAGAGGACTGGAGGAAAGCTAATGTGGTTCTACTTTTTAAAGAGGGGGAGTAGAAATGAACCAGGCAATCACAGACTTCTGTGTCTCATGTCAGCATTGGGAAAGTGTTGGAGAAAATTGTGCAGGACCAAATTAATATGCACTTGGAAAGACATGGGTTAATTAGGGATAGTCCGCATGGCTTTTGCAGAGGGAGGTCATGCCTCACAAATTTGTCACAATTTTTTGAAAATGTAGTCAAGTTTGTGGATGAGGAAAGTTCATTTGATGTAGCTTGCATGGATTGTATCTTGTATGGATTGTAGCAAAACTTTTGATAAAGTCCCACATGGGAGACTGATGGAGAAGGTGAAAGCACATGAGAGGTGAAGTAGACAAGATTGCTATGGATCCAAGAGACATAACAAATCAACAACTGTTGAGTATTAATCGAGCAGTTGCCTGAAAACCAAAGACCAATAGGTTGCAACAGCCCATAGAAGTGACCCTGACTGTCTATGGGTAGCAGCATTGAGAGAGGGCTGCAGTGCAAAGCATTAATAGACACTGGAACATCAGTGTCAATTAGATATTAAGATCTGCTACTCACTAAACATAAAATTTGGATACAAGGCACAGGGGGAAGTAAACAGAAGCACGTAAGAGCCTGGCACAATTATGAGAGAGTGTTGGCTCAATGATCCCCACGTGACTTGGATGTGCAGGAACTCTGAGAGTACAATACTGAGAATGGATGTACTCCCAGAGATGGAACATTGGGAAACACCAGTTAAAGCAGGTAATTTTGACAAATAAAGAACAAAAATAAAGGATTAAAGGGAGACATAGTTTAGTTAAAGATACGATAACTGCAGGGAGTGTTGCAACATTAGAACAAGACTGGTCTGCAGATGGAAAGTTCAGGACCATCTAGATTGTGTGTTGATATACACCTCACACCAGTCCAAACCACAAACTGCACAGTGGTTGGCTCTTACCAAATTTCTGATATGACTCGTTAAAAAACCATTCAAAAGACAATTGACTACAGAGTAAGATAAAATCACTCCAAAATAGCACTGCATTTTGTGTTCAGCCCTGAACAGAAGATCTTCACAATTTACATCTAGCAAATGAATATTGGTTATCACTCGATACAAAGTCCCAGGAAAAGTTTGCATTTGCTGCACTCATTGAAGTCAGTCTGCTGCTCAGTGATGTGTTTTGAGGTTACAACAGAGAGTGAAAGAGAGAGAAGAAAGAGTGATACAGGAACAGAGAGTAAACCAGAGACTGTAACACCTTATGGCTGTGGACACATTTGGAAAATGAACTCCGTGATTGTAAAGCATTCATTCTGTACTGACCTGAGGTAAACAGCTGAAAAGAGATGTATGGTGGCCATTTGAATTGTCTCCTAAGGGCCCAAAGGAGTGGTGAGAGTAGGTGGATGTTTTTCAGTCTATCTTTCTCTCCTCCCCTCCAGCACCATTCCTCAAACTCTCTATCCTCTTCTTGTTTAAGGTCAGCCCTATTGGTTCCAGGACATCATAGAATCCCTACAGTGTGGAAGCAGGCCATTCAACTCATCGGTTCCACACTGACCCACTGAAACGCAAGCCAGCACCACCACCACACCCACCACCCTGCACCCCTCCCCTCCACCGTCCCCCAACATCCCCCACACTGTATCACTAATCCACTATGGGCATGCTAAATTACCCAATCTACTTAACCACATCTTTGGACTATGGGAGGAAACTGGAGCACCCAGAGGAAACCCACACAGACAGAGAGACAATGTGCAAACTCCACACAGATGGTCACGCAAGGGTGGAATCAAACCCTGGTCCCTGGCCCTGCCATGCAGCAGTGCGAACCACTGAGTCGCTGTGCCACCAACCCAACATTTCTGCAAGGAGTTCCTCATATTAGTCTCCAAGGCCCAACCATTGTTAGGTGCTTCATCAGCGAATGTCCCTCCATCCTAAGGTCAGGAGTGGTGATGTTTGCCTGATGATTGCAAAATGTTGAGCACCCTTCGTAACTCCTCAGATACTGAAGCAGTCCATGCTCCAATGCAACAAATTTAGACAATATCCAGATATTCAGCCCAAGTGACAAGTCACATTGTGCCACAGAAATGCCAGGCAATGACCATGTCCACGAAGAGACAATTTAATCACTGTCACTGAATCACTCACATCCTGCGGGTTACCATTGACCAGAAACGCAACTTGACTTTTCATACAAATAGTGTAGCTACAAGAGCAGGTCAGATGCTAGTAATACTACAACAAGAAACTCACCTCCTGACTTCCCACAGCCTGTCCATCATCTACAAGGCACAAGTTCAGAGTGTGATAGAATACTCCCCACTTGCCTGGATGCATGCATCTCCAACAACACTCAAAGTTTGACACCATCCAGGACAAAGCAACCATATGCACGAGTATCCACTCCCTCCACCACTGATGCTGAGTAGGAGCAGTGTGCCCCATCTGTAAGATGCATTGCAGAAATTCACCAAAAATCCTTCCAAACCCACAACCACTTTCATCAAGAAGGACAAGGGTAGTGCACACACGGGCACACAATGAGCTCCAAGATACCCTCCCAACCAGTCACCATCCTGACTTGGAAATAGATTGCTGTTCCTTCAGTGTCACTCGGTCAAAATCCTAGAATTCCCTCCCAAACAGCATTGTGGGTCAGACCTACATCAGATAGTCAGCAGTGGTTTAAGACACCACCACCTTCTCAAGGGCAACGAGGAACAAGCAATAAATGCTGGGTAGCCTGCGATGTCCATGTCACATAAGTGAATAAAGAAAAATACAGACTGACTGTTGCAGTTTCCTCAACAATATGGAACAG
Source organism: Rhincodon typus (assembly GCF_021869965.1). Lineage (NCBI taxonomy): Eukaryota > Metazoa > Chordata > Chondrichthyes > Orectolobiformes > Rhincodontidae > Rhincodon > Rhincodon typus. Next base: position 13,996 of record NW_025968474.1, on the reverse strand, counting down.
TACAGCATGAGAACAGGCCCTTCAGCCCATCATGTCTGTGCTGACCATGATGCCATCCAATCAATCATAGCCAGTACACTAGTCCATGCAACATTCTGGTCAATTCCTTTGCACACTTTCCAAAGCCTCCACATCTTTCTGATTGTGCAACAACCAGAACAGCACATATACTCCAAATGTGGTCTGACTAATACAGTCGTAGCGTGACTTGCTAATTTTTATACTCAATCCCCTGACTGATGAAGGTAGGCATGTCATAAGCCTTATTAACCACTTTATGTTGCAATGCCTGGACTTGGACTCCTCAGTAAATCAATGATCCTTAGGATCCGGCCATTTACAGTGTGCTTTCCTGTTGCATTTCATCTCCCAAAATACATCACCTCACGCTTGTCCGGATTAAACTCCATCTGAAATTTCTCTGCCCAACTTTCCAGCTGAATCCTTTAGTATGCTTCCTCATTATCCAAATTTTCATGTCATCTGCAAAATTTACAAATCAGGCCACTAACATTTTCATCCAAATTATCTATATACGTTACAAACAACAGAAGTCCCCGCATTGACCCTGAAGATTAACATGAACAAAGGAACAACAATGGTTTCTCCAGTTTTCTGGGCTGACACCTGTGGCTAAAGTGGACACAAAGAGCTCTGTAAAGGCCTCAGCAATCTGTAACCCTAGCCCCAGCTTCCCTCAATCTCCTGGAATAGATCTCATCAGGCCCTGAAAATTTATCTAACTTAATATTTTTCCAGGTACCCAACGCCACCTCCTTCTTCATATGGACATGCCCCACAAGATCACCAATCCCCCTCTAAACTTAGCTTCATCCATGATTTTCTACTTGGTGAATACTGTTGCAAAATATTCACTAAGGACCTTATCCACTTCCTCTGACTCCACACAAATTCCCTCCTTTGTTCTTGAGCAGTGCTACTCTTTCACCAAGTTTCACTCTTGCTCGTAAAATGCATACAATACAGCTTGGACTGTCCTTAATCCTACTTGCCAAGGACATTTCATGACCTCTTCCATGTCTTCTAATTTCTTTGTGAAGTTCTTTTTTATTTCTTCATACTGCAAGGCCCTAGTCTGATTGCTTTTTCTGAAACATTATATTCTTTTTAACTAAAATTACAACATTGCTCATCATCCAAGGTTCCAGAATTTTGTCATCCTCACAGGAGCATGCTTGTTCTGAAGTCTGATTAACTGGGTTTTAAAAGACTCCCACTTGTCAGATGTGGATTGGCCCAGAAACAGTCATCCCCAAACTAATTTCTCTAGTTAGAATCATAGAATCTGATTCATAGAGGTATACAGCACAGTAATAGGCCCTTTGGCCCAACTCATCCAGGCCAAGCAGGTTTCCTGAACTGAACAAGTCCCATTTGCTTGTGTTTGGCCTATATTCCTCTAAACCTGTCCAATCCATGCACCAGTCCAAATATCTTTTAAATGCTAATTGCACCCATCTCTATCACTTCCTCTGGCAGCTCATTTCATGTACACAACATCCCTGTGTGAAAAAATTGCCCCTCAGGTCCCGCTTAAATCTTGTCACTTTCACCTTAAACCTATGTCCTCTAGTTTTAGACTCCCCTAGCCTAAGGAAAAGACCTTGGCTATTCACCTTATCCATAACCCTCAAGATTTTATAAATGTCTCGAAGGTCACCCCTGAGCTCCAGGAAAAGGAGTCTCACCTTACCCAATCTCTCCTCATAACTCAAAGCCTTTAGTTCTCTGTAACATCCTCATAAATCTTTTTTGCTCCCTTTCCAGGTTAATAACATCTTTCTTATGGAAGGGTGACCAGAATTGTATGCAGTGCTCCAATTCTGGCCTCACCAACATCTTGTACAGATGTAACATGACATCCTAACTCCTGCACTCAATGCTGTAACTGATGAAGGCAGGTGTGCTAAAAGCCTTCTTCACCACCCTGTCTACCTGTGATGCCACTTTCAAGGAACTATATCCGTGCACCCTGAGGTCTCTCTGTTCCATAACACTTCCCAGGGTCCTACCATTACCTCCTCTTCCTCAGGCGGCTGAGGAAATTTGACATGTCCAGAAGGACGCTTAGCAACTTAGGCAGATGCACAATAGAAAACATACTGTCTGAGAACATAACGGCCTGGTACAGCAACTGCTCTGCCCAAGACCGTGACAAACTACAGAAGGTTGTGCGCACAGCCCAGACCATCACAGAAGCCAATCTCCCATCCATGGACCCCACTTACCTCTCGTTGCTGCGGAAAGGCTGCCAACATCATCAAAATTTCATCCCATCCCAATAATGCTCTCCTACAACCTTTTACGTCAGGCAGAAGATGCAGAAGCTTGAACACATGCACCAGCAGGTTCAGGAATAGTTTCTTCCCTGCCATTATTAGACTGATGCGTGGACTCACTGAGTTCAAATAATTTGATCTTTTTAATGCTGTTCTTGCCTAGCACATGCCCTGTGCAGTGTAACCTGTATGCCTCATTCTGACCAAGTTTTTTTCACCCTATGTTCTGTATGTCCTTGCATACTATGATGTTCCTCTACTGCTCACAAACAAAGCTTTTCACATGACAACAAACCAAATCAAATCAGATTAACTATGTAAGCCTTGCCCTGGGTTCCCTTACCGAAGTGCAATTATTCACATTTATCTGAATTAAATTCCATCTGCCATTCCTTGGCATAGTTGATCTTCACTGTCAACTATAACCACTAATTTGCGTCCTCTGCAAACTCACTCACCATGATTCCTATATTCTCATCGAAATTATTCTCATAAATGATGAATAAAAGTGGACTCAGTACCAATCCCTGCAGCACACCTTCTGGTCACACGTCTCCGGTCTGCAAAGCAACTCTCCACCACCACCCTCTGTATCCTACTGTCAAACTAATTTTGTGTCCAAGTGGCAACCTCTCCCTGGATCTCATTTGATCTAACCCTACTTATTAGCCTAACTAATTACCACCGGGGGGAGGGGGGCGCGGGGTGGGGGGGGGACCTTCCTGACTTAGCTGACTGCTCCCAGAATTTTTTTCTTTTTGAAATATGCTTTATTTATTTTTTTTAAAAATCTTTGTACATATACACATTGTTACAAATGCAGATCAGTTCTGTATAGCTGCATATCATATAAACAAAACAAAACATTGGACTTTGATTCTATCCAACTCTCATTTATACAATACCAATGTTTACACATATTTGAGACACTGGGTCTGATAACTGAATGGGCCCCATTTACCTTCAGCAGGAAGACCTCAGACAGTGGTCTTTTCCCCACTGCTCCTTGGTGGTGGTTGCCCCAAGCTGTACTGCGTCCCTCAGAATCTTGTACCCTGGAAATGTGCCAGACTGCAAAACTCAATCAGTGCCAACTCCTTGTTCTGGAAGACCAGCAAGATTTGGGCAGACCAAAGAGCATCTTCCACTGAGTTGATGGTCTTCTAGCCACAGTTGATATTTGTCTCAGTGTGCATCCTGTGGAACTGTGTAGTCCTGTGAAAATACATGGGTAGAAAGTACAAATAATAAAGGAAAGATCACTTTGGCGTTGTACTACAGGCCCTCCAGTAGTAAGAGAGAAATTGAGAAACAAATATGTAGGGAGATCTCAGACACATGCAAGCATACGAAGGTTGTAATAATAGGGGATTTTAGTTTTCCACACATTTTCTCAGTGTTAAAGGTTTGAATGGTGAAGAATTTGTGAAATCTGTTCAAGAAAATTTCCTTTATCAATATGTGCATGTTCCTACAAGAGAAGGAGCAAAACTATATTTTCTTTTGGGCAATATTTCAGGGCAAGTAACTGAAGTAAAAGTGGGGAAACACTTTGGACCTAGCGATCATGTTTCTATCACTTTCAAAATGGTTATGGAGAAGGATAAGCCATCCATATAAGTTCCAGTTTTTAATTGGAGTAAGGCCAAGGCAAAAATTTTAGTGCTATGAGACAGGAACTTTCAAAAGTTGATTGAAGTAGACTTCGCATTTAGAAGGACATCAAACAATTGGGAGGCATTCAAGAGTGCAATGACAAGAGTTCAGAGGCAGTTTGTCCCTGTTGGAGTGGAGGATAAGGCTGGTAAGATTAAGGATATTGAGGGTCTAATCAAGAATAAAAGAGAATCTTGTTTTAGATATAGACAATTTGGCTCAATTGAATCTCTTAATCAATATAAAGTGTGAAAGGGCATTCTTAAGAGAGAAATCAGGAAGGCAAAGAGGGGCTATGAGATATTGGCAGATAAGGTTAAAGAGATTCTACAAATATATGAAGAGCAAGAGGGTAATGGGCTCTTAAATATCAAGGAGAAGGCTGTCTTTGTGTTGAACCCCAGGAGATGGGAGAGATACTAAATGAATATTTTGTGTCACTTTTTACTGTGGAGAAAGAAATGGAATCTAGAGACTGTAGAGGAATAAACTTTGATGTTTGAAAAACAGTTGACATTACAGAAGAGGAAGTTCAGGAGGTCTTGGAGAATACATAGATGGATAAATCTCCAGGACCTGATCTAATGTATCCAAGAAGGTTGTGGGAAGTAAGGGAGGAAATTACAAGACCCCTTGCAGAAATATTTGTATCATCCATATCTATGGGAGAGGTGCCTGATGACTGGAGCGTGGCTAACGTTGTACCTTTGTTTAGAAAGATTGTGAGTAGAAAACGAGGAGCTATAGACCTGTGAGTCTGACTTCGGTTGTGGGTAAATTGTTGGGGGTGATTATGAAAGATAGGATTTATGGACATTTAAAGAGGCAAAAATTGATTAGGACTAGTCAGCATGGTTTTGTGTGAGGAAAATTGTGTCTCACAAAAAGATTGAGTTTTTTTGAGGAAGTTACCACAAAGGTGGTTGATGGCAGAGCAGTAGACATTGTTTATTTGAATTTTAGTAAAGCCTTTGATAAGATTCCATATGGTGGACTAATTAGCAAAGTTAGGTCACTGGGATTGAGGGTGAGCTTGCCAATTGGATACATAATTGGCTTAATGGCAGGAAACAGAGTATAATGTTGGAGAGTTGCTTTTTGGACTGGGGGCCTGTGACCAGCGGTGTTCCACAGGGATCAATCCTGGGTCTTTGCTTGTTTGTCACTTACGTATATGGTTTGGATGAGAATACAGAAGGCACAATTAGTAAGTTTGTGGACAACACCAAAACTGGTGGCACAGCAGACAGTGAGGAAGGTTTTCTAAGATTACAGAGGGATCTTGATCAAATGGGTCAATGGGCTGAAAAATGGCAGATGGTGTTCAATCTGGATAAATGCAAGGTATTGTATTTTGGTACAACAAACAAGGGTAGGGCTCATACAATTAATGGTAGGGTCATGGGTGGTGTTGTAGAACAGAGGGACATAGGGGTACAAGTACATAATTCTTTAAAGTTTGCATCACGTATAGACTGGGTGGTTAAAAAGACGTTCGGCACACTTGCCTTCATTGCTCAGTCCTTTGAGTACAGAAGTTGGAAGATTATGTTGAAATTGTACAGGACATTGGTGAGGCCTCTTCTGGAATTCTGTATCTAGTTCTGGTCACCTAGTTACAGGAAGGATATTATTAAGCTGGAGAGGGTTCTGAAGAGATTTACCAGATGTTGCCGGTACAAAAAGTTTGAGTTATAAAGAAAGGCTGGATAGGCTGGAATTTTTTTCACTGGAGCATAGGAGGTTGAGAGGCAACCTGAGAGAAGTTTATAAAATAATGAGAGGTATCGATAGAGTTGATAGTAGTTGTCTTTACCTAATTGAGGAATTTCAAGATTAGGGGGCACATTTTTCAGGTGAGAGGAGAGAGATTTTAAAAAAGACAGCAGAGGCAATTTTTTTACAAGAGGGTGGTTCGCTTGTGGAATGAATTTCCTGAGGAAGTGGGGATGCGGGTACAATTACAATGTTTAAAAGACTTTTGGATAGATACATGAATAGGAAAGATTTGGAGAGATATAGGCCAGAAGCTGGCAGGTAGGACTAGTTTAGTTTGGTATTATATTCGGCTTGGACTGGTTGGGCTGAAGTGTCTGTTTCCGTGCTGTATGACTCCGAGACCTGAAAGTATGGCCCATAGTCTTGAAATCCCCCACCCAAGGGAAAAGACACCTGCCATTCGCCTTATCTATACTCCTCATGATTTTATTAACCTCTATAAGGTCACCCGACTACCTCCTAAGTTCCAATGAAAAATGTCCCAGCCTATCCAGCCCTTCCATCTCGCTCAAACCCTCCACTTCGAGAAACAACATTCGACAAAGTTCCTCGTGGTAAACTGGTTAGCAAGGGTAGATCACACGAAATACAGGGAGAACTAGTTTTTTGGATGCGGAACTGGCTTGAAGGTAGAACACAGAGGGTGGTAATCGAGGCTTGCTTTTCAGACTGGAGGCCTGTGACCAGTAGTGTGCCACAGGAATGGGTGTTGGGTTCACTTTAGATAAATGATTTGGATGTGAACATAGGATGTATGGTTAGTAAGTTTGCAAATGACACCAAAATTGGAGCTATAGTGTACAGCGAAGAAGGTTACCTCAGAGTACAGCAGGATCTTGATCAGATGGGCCAATGGGCCAAGGAATGGCAGGTGGAGTTTAATTTAGATAAATGTGAGGTGCTGCATTTTGGAAAGGCACATCAGGGCAGGGCTTATACACTTAATGGTAATGTCCTAGGAAGTGTTGCTGAACAAAGAGATCTTGGAGTGCAGGTTCATAGTTCCTTGAAAGTGAGTCACTGGTAGATAGGATAGTGAAGAAGGCATTTAGTATGCTTGCTTGAGTGTATTGAGTATAGGAGTTGGGAAGATATTGGTTAGGCAACTGTTGGAATACTGTGTGCAATTCTGGTCTCCCCACTATTGGAAGGATGTTGTGAAACTTGAAAGATTTCAGAAAAGATTTACAAGGATGTTGTCAGAGTTTGAGGGTTTGAGCTATCAGGAGAAACTGAATAGACTGGGGCTATTTTCCCTGGAGCATCTGAGGCTGAGAGTGACCTTTTCGAGGTTTATAAAATCATGAGTGTCATGGATAGGGCAATTAGACAAGTTCTTTTTGCTGGGATGGGGGAATCCACATTAGAGAGCATAGGTTTAAGGTGAGACGGGAAAGATTTAGAAGGGACCTAAGGGGCAAAATTTTCACACGGAGGATCATGCATAAATGGAATGTGCTGCCAGAGTGGTGGAGGCAGGTGCAATTACAACATTTAAAAGGCATCTGGGTGGGTTTTTGCATGGGAAGGATTTGGGGGATATGGGCCAAATACTGGCAAATGGGGCTCGATTTATTTCGGATATCTGGTCAGCATGAATGAGTTGGATCGAACGGTCTGTTTCCCTGCTTATATCTCGATGACTCTATGCTGATAAAACTATTCTGAACTCTCTCGAGCTTAATAATATCCTTCCTATCACATGGAGACCACAACTGGACACAGTACTTCGGAAGAGGCCTCACCAACATCGAGGCCTCACCAACATCGTGTACAACCTGAAAATAACATCACAACTCCAATACTCAAATTTCTGAGCAATGAAGGCCAGCATGTTAAATGCCTTCTTAACCATTCTATCCATATGTGAACCCCGAGGTGTCTCTGTTCTATAACATTATCCAAGTCCCCATTTTTCAATGTCGAATTCCTGCCCTTATTTGTTTTTCCAAAATCCAATTGCTCACATTTATCCAAATTAAACTCCATCTGCCATTTCTCAGCCCATTATCCAACTGATCAAGATCCCTTTGTAATCCTAAATAACCTTTTTCGCTGCGCACTATACCACCAATCTTAATGTCATCTGCAAATTTACTAACCATGCCTTCTATATTCTCATCTAAATAATCTATATAAATGACAAGCTAAAGTGAACCAGCACCGATTCCTTGGAACACCGCTGGTCACAGGCCTGCAGTCCAAAAAATAATCTTCCACCGTCATTCTCTGTCACCTGCCATTAAGCTAATTTTGTATCCAATTGGTAAGCTCATACTGAATGTCATGCGATCTAACTTTACTAGTTTGTCTGCCGTGTGGAGCCTTGTCAAAGGATTTACTAAATTCCAAGTAAACAATATCTGCTGCTCTGCTCTCATCAATTCTCTTGGTTACTGCCTAAAAGAACTCAATCAAATTTGTGAGACACAATTTTCCTTGCATAAAACCATACCTAATCATTCATTGTCTCTGCAATGTTATCTTTCAGAATCACTTCCAACAACTGACCCATCACTGAAGTCAGATTCTCAGGTGTCCGGTTCCTGGGCTTTTCCTTACATTTCTTCTTAAACAAAGGCACAAATTTTTCTTTTCAAATGTTCCATGGTCTTGCTGCTTCCTATTTTTAATCATCAATGCCATGACCCTCCAGGATGTCTGCACATCACTAATTCTCACTTAAGCATCTTAAATTTGAGTCACTGTGCCATTGGTGACCCTGCCCAAGCCTTAAACTCTGGAGTAACTTTCTCACTTTCCTCCTTTAAGATAGTCCTCAAATCTACCTTTTTGACCAAGCTTTTGATTATCTGACCAAAAAAAAACCATCAGACATAGGAGCAAAATTAGGCCAATTGACCCATCCAGTCTGCTCTGCCATTCGATCACAGTTGATACGTTTCCCAATTCTCTTAATCTCTGCAAAGCGTGCAGACGACTCTGAAAGTTTGCAGAGGGATTATAGATAGTTTAAGGGAGAGGGCAAAGGTCTGGCAAATGAAGTACAACGTTGCTAAATGTGGAGTCATCCATTTTGGTAGGAATAGCAGTTACAAAAGTCTATTATTTGAATGGTAAAAAATTGCAGGATGCTGCTGTGCAGAGGGACCTGGGTGTCCTTGTGCATGGATTATAGAAGGTTGGTTTGCAGGTGCAACAGGTAAGTAAGAAGGCAAATAGAATTTTGTCCTTCATTGCTAGAGGGATTGAGTTTAAGAGCAGGGTAGTTACGTTGCGGCTGTATCGGGTGCTGGTGAGGCCACGCTGGGGCTACTTGAGGAATGATGTACTGGCACTGGAGGGGGTGCAGAGGAAGTTCACTAGATTGATTTTGGAGTTGAGAGGGTTGGCTTAGGAGGAGAGACTGAGTCGACTGGAATTATATCCATTGGAATTTAGAAGAATGAGGGGGGTATCTTATAGAAACATGTAAAATTATGAAGGGAATGGATAAGACAGAGACAGGGAGGATATTTCTTCAAAATTAGGAGGAGCAGATTTAGGACTGAATTAAGGAGGAACTTCTTCAACCAAAGGGTTGTGAATCTGTAGAAATCCCTGCACGGTGAAGTTGTTGAGGTTTCCTCATTGAATGTTTTTAAAGCTAGATAGTTTTTTGAACCATGAAGGAATTAAGGGTTACGGTGAGAGGGTGGGTAAGTGGAGCTGAGGCCACGAAAAGATCAGCCATGATCTTATTGAATGTCAGAGTGGGCTTGAAGGGCCGGATGGCCTACTCCTCGTTTTTATTTTCTTATGTAACAGAGCTTTATTACACTGTACTAGACTGTAGATTAATCAGGTTTATTACTGGTGTAACAGAGCTTTATTACACTGTGTTAGAGTGTAGATTGTGGGTGTTTACTATTGGTGTAGGAGAGTTTCATTATCCTGTGTTATAGTGTAGATTGATAATGTATATTTACTCATGTAAGAGAGCTTTATGACACTGTTTTAGAGTACAGATTAATAGGGATTATTACTGGTGTAGCAGAGCTTTCTTACACTGTTAGCTTGTCAATTGATAAGGCTATTACTGGTGTATAAGAGATTCATTATACTTGGTTACAGTGTAGATTGATAGGCATTATTCCTGGTGTAACTGAGCTACATTCCATTGTCTTAGAGTGTGGATTGATGGTGACTATTTCTGCCATAATAGAACTTTATTGTCCTGTGTCAGAGTGCCAATTGATAGGGTTTATTACTGATACAACAGAGCTTTATTATACTGTGATAGAGTGTAGGTTGATTGGGTTGATTACAGGTGTAACAAGGCTTTATTACACTGTGTTATAGTGTAGATTGATAATGTATATTACGGGTGTAAGCGAGCTTTATGACACTGTTTTAGAGTGTAGATTGATAGGGCTTATTACTGGTTTAGCAGAGTTATATTACACTGTTACAGTGAGGATTGATTGTTATTATTTCTGATTTATTACACTCTGCTAGAGTGTTGATTGATCGGGATTTGTTACTAATGTAACAGAGCTTTATTACACTGTTTCAGAGTGTAGATTGATACAGTCTGTTACTGGTATAGCAGGTCTATTACACTGTGATACAGAGTAGGTTGAAAGGGTTTATGACTTTTGCAGCTGAGCTACATTCCATTGTCTTAGAGTGTGGATCGATTGTGAATATTTCTGGCATAATAGAGCTATATTTTCCTGTGTCAGAATGTCAATTGACAGGGTTTATTACTGATACAACAGAGCTTTATTCTGCTGTGTTAAAGTACAGATTGATAGGGTTTATTACTGGAGTGTCAGAGCTTGATCACACTGTGTTAGAGTGTAGATTGATAGTGGTTATTACTTGTGTAACAGAGCTGTATTACACTGTTCAGTTGTCGAACGATAGGGTTTATTACTGATGTAACAGCTTTACTACACTGTGTTAGAGTGTAGAATCATAGGGCCTGTTACAGGAGTCACAAAGCTTTATTACAGTGTATTAGAGTGTAAATCAGTAGGGATTATTACTGGTCTAACAAAGATATATTGCCCTGTGATCAAGTGTAGATTGATCGGGTTTGTGACGGGTGTAACAGAGCCTTATTTACGCTGTGTTTGAGTGTAGATTGATCGGCATTACTACTGGTGTAGCTGAGCTGCATTCCACTGTGTTAAAGAGTAGATTGATCAGGGTTGTTGCTCGTGTAACAGAGCTGATTTGTTCTGTGTTAGAGCATAGATTGCTAGGGTTTATTTCTGGTGTGATGGAGCTTCATCACACCATGTTAGCTTGCCAATTGATTGGGTTTATTACTGGTGTCGCGGAGCTTTATTACACTGTGTTAGAGTGTAGATTAATTGGGTTTTAACTGATGTAACACAGCTGTATTACACTGTGTTGGAGTGTAAATTGTTAGTGATTGTCTCTGGTATATCACACTGTTAGAGGGGAGACTGGTAGCATTTATTTCTGGTGTAACAGAGCTGGACTACATTGTGTTCAAGTGCAGATTGACAGGGATTATTCCTGCTGTAACAGAGCTTAATTGCACTGTGATAGGGTTTGATTGATATGCTTGATTACTGGTGTAACAGAGCATTATTACACTGTGGTACAGTGTAGATTGATAAGGTATATTACTAGTGTAACAGTCCTTTATTACACCATGTTAGAGTATGGATTGATAATGCTCAATACTGGTTTAACACAGCTTTATCACATCGAGTGTAGTTTGACAGCCCATAGTTTTTGGGCAACTGAATCCAGAGTTTACCAGCCATTGCCATGAATGTGGGGGAGTTGCTGGTGGTAATTTTTGTCCTTGTTGGCAATCTGGGCACTGCACCACCTACGTGGCTATGTCCAGGACAATCATTCTTGCAGATTTCTCCTGTGATCCGGTTTCTCCAAGTCCAAAAAGGTTTCAATTCTAGTTATATCGGCCCTTTAGTTTCCACCATTATTCCCAGCTGTTTCAGTCTCAGTATCTCTTGCTCTGTCTCTGAAATTAATTTTCCCATTCCATTAATCAGACTGAGGATATTATAAAGCAGCTCCATTTCCTGTAAATCAGTTTGAGATACACCGAAGATATGGAATACGTTTTATAAATGTCCATCCTTCAGTTACTTTGAGTGTTTTCAGTGTCAGGGTGTGATTTGGGTAATTAAAATGCAAATTCCATGCCAAGTCTCTTCTCCCAAGGACGTTGCGTGACTTTTTTGCTCTTTATGACAAGCAGAAAGCTCTCATCTCTCACATACCTATTTCACTGGAATTCCCTTCTTCCTATTAATTGGCCATCAACATCTGCAAATTCTGATGATATATCCTGTTTTTTGGAGTTAGATACAGAATAGGGCCCCCTCCACAGCGTCTTCATGACTTGCTGGATAGGTACAGTCCAGGGAGGTCTCTGGATGGTGTTGCTGTCAAATATGTAAAGGACACACATCATCAAAGCAGAGGTGCAGAGTTAAACTCGGTGTAAACAGTCTCCATCACACATCCCCCAAGCATAGATACACATGTACACAAATAAAGACACAGCGCTGAACTCTCGACTGGTGCAGTTGGTCAATATATCTCTGGCTTAACATTCTCAAAAAGAACCGAATTTTTCCACAAATTCAACACCAAGTTCTTTGTTTGATTCTGTTCTGTTCTGTTCTGATTCTCTGCTAGATTCCTGGGTCTTCACATCCACATGAGTAGTCGTCCTAATCCCATGGTGCCATATCCTGCTCCCAAACGTAGCATCTGATTCCAATATGGAGTGTTATACAGGAGCCCTTCAGTCTCAGGGAGGAGCTGAATCTCTCTCATGTACAATCTCTCTCTCTCTCTCTTCTTCCCATGTATAATCACACCATTTCACTCTCCCTCTCATGTACAATCTCACTATCTCCCTCTCCAGTTCTGATGAAGGGTCCCGACCTGAAACATTGACTTTCCTGCTCCTCTGACGCTGCCTGACCTGCTGTGTTCCTCCAGCTACACACTATGTTAGCTCTGACTCCAGCGTCTGCAGTTCTTGCTATCTCACTCTTTCCGTCTCTCTCGGAGAGAGAGCAAGCTAACGTTTCGAGTCTATAGATGACTCTTCATCAGAGCTGAAGTGATGTATGGAGGGGACAGCATTTATGCTATAGTTTGTTGGGGGCTGGTGTGGGCGTTTAGGGTGTAGGGTGCTGGTGGAAAAAGATGTTGGTCGTTCAGATTAAATGGTCAGCATGTAAGAATGGCAGAACAATGGTGTGTGTACCTGCCAGACTTTAAAGGACAGACAGTCCCACTGGGGTAGGGGGAGGGGAGAGAGGACATGATAACAGAATGTAACAAATAAAGTTAAAAAGAAGACAGATGGCAGTGGTGGAAGGTTGCTTTTCAGACTGGAGGCCCTATGAGCAGTAGTGTGCCCCAAAGATTGGTGCTGGGTCCACTGCTTTTTGCCATTTATATAAATGATTGGATGTGAACATAGGAGGTATGGTTAGTAAGTTTGTAGATTACACCAAAATAGGAGGTGCAGTGGACAGTGAAGAAGGTTACCTCAGAGTACAATGGAATTCTCCAGATGGGCCAAAGGGCTGAGGAGTGGCAGATGGGGTTTAATTTAGATAAATGTGACATGCTGCATTTTGGAAAGGCAAATCAGGGCAGGACTTATACACTTAATGGTAAAGTCTGGGGAGGGTTGCTGAACAAAGAGACCTTGGAGTACAACTTTACAGTTCCTTGAAAATTGAATCGTAGGTAGATAGGATAATGAAGAAGGCATTTGGTATGTTTCCTTTTTTGGTCAGTGCTTTGAGTAGAGGAGTTGGGAGGTCATGCTGTGGCTGTACAAGGCATTGGTTAGGTCACTTTTGGAATACTGTGTGCAATTCTGGTCTCTCCGCTATTGGAAGGATGTTGCAAAACTTGAAAGGGTTCAGAAAAGATTTGAAAGGATGTTGCCAGGGTTGGAGAGTTTGAGCTATAGGGAGAGGCTGAATAGGCTGGTGCTAGTTTCCCTGGAGTGTCGGCGGCTGACGGGTGACCATATAGAAGTCATTAAAGTATATATCATGAGGGGCATGGATAGAGTGAATACCCAAGGTCTTTTCCCTTGGGTGCGGAAGTTCAAAACTAGAAGGCATAGGCCTAAGGTCAGAAGGGGAAGATTTAAAACGGATCTAAGGGGAAACTTTTTTACACAGAGGATGTTGCGTGTTTGGACTGAGCTGCCAGAGAAAGTGGTTGAGGCTAGGACTGTTCCAACATTTAAAAGGCATCTGGATGGGAATATAAGTAGG